>NW_026609781.1:163272-344166 GCF_029499605.1 Hyla sarda
ACTGCACACACACATACATATATATGCTGCACACACACACACACACACACACATACATATATACACTGCACACACACATACATATATATAAACACTGCACACACATATGCTGTATATACATATACTGCAAACACACATACTGTACACACACACATATATATGCTTTGCACACACACTTACATACATGTATATATGCTGCACACAAACACACACACATATATATACACTGCACACACTTACACACATATATATATATATATATATATATATATATATGCTGCACACACACACACACACACACACACACACATATATATACACTGCACACACACATACATACATATATATGCTGCACACACATACATACATATATATGCTGCACACACACACATACTTACATACATATATATGCTGCGCACACACACTTACATACAGATATAGGCTGCACACACACATACTTACATACAGATATATGCTGCACACACACACTTACATACATATATATGCTGCACACACACATACTTACATACAGATATATGCTGCACACACACATACTTACATACAGATATATGCTGCACACACACATACTTACATACATATATATGCTGCACACACACACTTACATACAGATATAGGCTGCACACACACATACTTACATACAGATATATGCTGCACACACACATACTTACATACATATATATGCTGCACACACACACTTACATACAGATATAGGCTGCACACACACATACTTACATACAGATATATGCTGCACACACACACACTTACATACAGATATATGCTGCACACACACATACTTACATACAGATATATGCTGCACACACACACATATATATACACTGCACACACTTATATATATATATATACACACATATATATGCTGCACACACACACTTACATACATATATATATGCTGCACACACACATACTTACATACAGATATATGCTGCACACACACATACATACATATATATGCTGCACACACACATACTTACATACAGATATATGCTGCACACACACATACATACATACAGATATATGCTGCACACACACATACTTACATACATATATATGCTGCGCACACATATACTTACATACATATATATGCTGCACACACACATACTTACATAAATATATATGCTGCACACACACATACTTACATACATATATATGCTGCACACACACATACAGATATATGCTGCACACACACATACATACATATATATGCTGCACACACACACATACAAATATATGCTGCACACACACACATATATGCTGCACACACACACACACACTTACATATATATGCTGCACACACACACACACTTACATATATATGCTGCACACACACATACATATATATGCTGCACACACACATACAGATATATGCTGCACACACATACATATATATGCTGCACACACACACACATACATATATATGCTGCACACACACATACTTACATACAGATATATGCTGCACACATACATACTTACATACAGATATATGCTGCACACACACATACATACATATATATGCTGCACACACACATACATACATACAGATATATGCTGCACACACACATACTTACATACATATATATGCTGCGCACACATATACTTACATACATATATATGCTGCACACACACATACTTACATAAATATATATGCTGCACACACACATACAGATATATGCTGCACACACACATACATACATATATATGCTGCACACACACACATACAAATATATGCTGCACACACACACATATATGCTGCACACACACACACACACTTACATATATATGCTGCACACACACACACACACTTACATATATATGCTGCACACACACATACATATATATGCTGCACACACACATACAGATATATGCTGCACACACATACATATATATGCTGCACACACACACACATACATATATATGCTGCACACACATACATATATATGCTGCACACACACATACCTATATATGCTGCACACACACACACATACATATATATGCTGCACACACACATACATATATATGCTGCACACACACACTTACATACATATATATGCTGCACACACACATACTTACATACAGATATATGCTGCACACACACATACATACAGATATATGCTGCACACACACATACTTACATACAGATATATGCTGCACACATACATACTTACATACAGATATATGCTGCACGCACACATACATACATATATATGCTGCACACACACATACATACAGATATATGCTGCACACACACATACATACATACAGATATATGCTGCACACACACATACTTACATACATATATATGCTGCGCACACATATACTTACATACATATATATGCTGCACACACACATACTTACATAAATATATATGCTGCACACACACACTTACATACATATATATGCTGCACACACACATACAGATATATGCTGCACACACACATACATACATATATATGCTGCACACACACACATACAGATATATGCTGCACACATACAAATATATGCTGCACAAACACACTTATATACAGATATATGCTGCACACACACACACACTTACATATATATGCTGCACACACACATACATATATACGCTGCACACACACACATACAGATATATGCTGCACACACACGTACTTACATACAGATATATGCTGCACACACATACATATATATGCTGCACACACACACACACATACAGATATATGCTGCACACACACACATACCTATATATGCTGCACACACACACATACATATATATGCTGCACACACACACATACAGATATATGCTGCACACACACGTACTTACATACAGATATATGCTGCACACACATACATATATATGCTGCACACACACATACTTACATACAGATATAAGCTGCACACACACACATATATATGCTGCACACACACATACTTACATACAGATATAAGCTGCACACACATACTTACATACAGATATATGCTGCACACATACTTACATAAAGATATATGCTGCACACATACTTACATACAGATATATGCTGCACACACACACACACACACTTACATACAGATATATGCTGCACACACACACACACATATATATACACTGCACACACTTACATATATATATATATATACACATATATATGCTGCACACACA
The DNA here is from genome assembly GCF_029499605.1 of Hyla sarda. Classification (NCBI taxonomy): domain Eukaryota; kingdom Metazoa; phylum Chordata; class Amphibia; order Anura; family Hylidae; genus Hyla; species Hyla sarda. Next base: position 166,451 of record NW_026609781.1, read on the forward strand.
CACTTACATACATATATATATGCTGCACACACACATACTTACATACAGATATATGCTGCACACACACATACATACAGATATATGCTGCACACACACATACTTACATACAGATATATGCTGCACACATACATACTTACATACAGATATATGCTGCACACACACATACATACATATATATGCTGCACACACATACATACATACAGATATATGCTGCACACACACATACTTACATACATATATATGCTGCACACACACATACAGATATATGCTGCACACACACATACATACATATATATGCTGCACACACACATACAGATATATGCTGCACACACACACATATATGCTGCACAAACACACTTACATACAGATATATGCTGCACACACACACACTTACATATATATGCTGCACACACACATATACAGATATATGCTGCACACACACGTACTTACATACAGATATATGCTGCACACACATACATATATATGCTGCACACACACACACACATACATATATATGCTGCACACACACACACACATACATATATATGCTGCACACACACACATACATATATATGCTGCACACACACACATACAGATATATGCTGCACACACACGTACTTACATACAGATATATGCTGCACACACATACATATATATGCTGCACACACACACACACATATATATGCTGCACACACACACATACATATATATGCTGCACACACACACATACAGATATATGCTGCACACACACGTACTTACATACAGATATATGCTGCACACACATACATATATATGCTGCACACACACACACACACATACATATATATGCTGCACACACACATACATATATATGCTGCACACACACACACATACAGATATATGCTGCACACACACATACTTACATACATATATATGCTGCACACACACACTTACATACAGATATAGGCTGCACACACACATACTTACATACAGATATATGCTGCACACACACATACTTACATACATATATATGCTGCACACACACACTTACATACAGATATAGGCTGCACACACACATACTTACATACAGATATATGCTGCACACACACACACTTACATACAGATATATGCTGCACACACACATACTTACATACAGATATATGCTGCACACACACACATATATATACACTGCACACACATATATATATATATATATACACACATATATATGCTGCACACACACACTTACATACATATATATATGCTGCACACACACATACTTACATACAGATATATGCTGCACACATACATACTTACATACAGATATATGCTGCACACACACATACTTACATACAGATATATGCTGCACACATACATACTTACATACAGATATATGCTGCACACACACATACATACATATATATGCTGCACACACACATACATACATACAGATATATGCTGCACACACACATACTTACATACATATATATGCTGCGCACACATATACTTACATACATATATATGCTGCACACACACATACTTACATAAATATATATGCTGCACACACACATACTTACATACATATATATGCTGCACACACACATACAGATATATGCTGCACACACATACATACATATATATGCTGCACACACACACATACAAATATATGCTGCACACACACACATATATGCTGCACACACACACACACTTACATATATATGCTGCACACACACACACACTTACATATATATGCTGCACACACACATACATATATATGCTGCACACACACACATACAGATATATGCTGCACACACATACATATATATGCTGCACACACACACACATACATATATATGCTGCACACACACACATACCTATATATGCTGCACACACACACATACATATATATGCTGCACACACACATACATATATATGCTGCACACACACACTTACATACATATATATATGCTGCACACACACATACTTACATACAGATATATGCTGCACACACACATACATACAGATATATGCTGCACACACACACATACTTACATACAGATATATGCTGCACACATACATACTTACATACAGATATATGCTGCACGCACACATACATACATATATATGCTGCACACACACATACATACAGATATATGCTGCACACACACATACATACATACAGATATATGCTGCACACACACATACTTACATACATATATATGCTGCGCACACATATACTTACATACATATATATGCTGCACACACACATACTTACATAAATATATATGCTGCACACACACATACTTACATACATATATATGCTGCACACACACATACAGATATATGCTGCACACACACATACATACATATATATGCTGCACACACACACATACAGATATATGCTGCACACACACACATATATGCTGCACAAACACACTTATATACAGATATATGCTGCACACACACACACACACTTACATATATATGCTGCACACACATACATATATATGCTGCACACACACACATACAGATATATGCTGCACACACACGTACTTACATACAGATATATGCTGCACACACATACATATATATGCTGCACACACACACACACACACATACATATATATGCTGCACACACACACATACCTATATATGCTGCACACACACACATACATATATATGCTGCACACACACACATACAGATATATGCTGCACACACACGTACTTACATACAGATATATGCTGCACACACATACATATATATGCTGCACACACACATACTTACATACAGATATAAGCTGCACACACACACATATATATGCTGCACACACACATACTTACATACAGATATAAGCTGCACACACACATACTTACATACAGATATATGCTGCACACATACTTACATAAAGATATATGCTGCACACATACTTACATACAGATATATGCTGCACACACACACACACACTTACATACAGATATATGCTGCACACACACACACACATATATATTTACACTGCACACACTTACATATATATATATATATATATATACACATATATATGCTGCACACACACACTTACATACATATATATATGCTGCACACACACATACTTACATACAGATATATGCTGCACACACACACATACATACAGATATATGCTGCACACACACATACTTACATACAGATATATGCTGCACACATACATACTTACATACAGATATATGCTGCACACACACATACATACATATATATGCTGCACATACATACATACATACAGATATATGCTGCACACACACATACTTACATACATATATATGCTGCGCACACATATACTTACATACATATATATGCTGCACACACACATACTTACATACATATATATGCTGCACACACACATACAGATATATGCTGCACACACACATACATACATATATATGCTGCACACACACATACAGATATATGCTGCACACACACACATATATGCTGCACAAACACACTTACATACAGATATATGCTGCACACACACACACTTACATATATATGCTGCACACACACACATACAGATATATGCTGCACACACACGTACTTACATACAGATATATGCTGCACACACATACATATATATGCTGCACACACACACACACATACATATATATGCTGCACACACACACACATACATATATATGCTGCACACACACACATACATATATATGCTGCACACACACACATACAGATATATGCTGCACACACACGTACTTACATACAGATATATGCTGCACACACATACATATATATGCTGCACACACACACACACACATACATATATATGCTGCACACACACATACATATATATGCTGCACACACACACATACAGATATATGCTGCACACACACGTACTTACATACAGATATATGCTGCACACACATACATATATATGCTGCACACACACACATACAGATATATGCTGCACACACATACATATATATGCTGCACACACACACATACAGATATATGCTGCACACACACACGTACATATATATGCTGCACACACACACATACATATATATGCTGCACACACACATACATATATATGCTGCACACACACAAATACCTATATATGCTGCACACACACACATACATATATATGCTGCACACACACACATACATATATATGCTGCACACACACAAATACATATATATGCTGCACACACACACATACATATATATGCTGCACACACACATACATATATATGCTGCACACACACACATACATATATATGCTGCACACACACATACAGATATATGCTGCACACACACATACTTACATACATATATATGCTGCACACACACACATACAGATATATGCTGCACACACACATACTTACATACAGATATATGCTGCACACACATACATACATATATATGCTGCACACACACATACATACATATATATATATATGCTGCACACACACATACATATATATGCTGCACACACACATACTTACATACATATATATGCTGCACACACATACATACATATATATGCTGCACACACACACATACATATATATGCTGCTCACACACATACTTACATACATATATATGCTGCACACACACACACACATACATATATATGCTGCACACACACATACTTACATACATATATATGCTGCACACACACATACTTACATACATATATATGCTGCACACACATACTTACATACATATATATGCTGCACACACACATACATACAGATATATGCTGCACACACATACATATATATGCTGCACACACACATACTTACATACAGATATAAGCTGCACACACACACTTACATACAGATATATGCTGCACACACATACTTACATACAGATATATGCTGCACACACACACACTTACATATATATGCTGCACACACACACACATACATATATATATATGCTGCACACACATACTTACATACAGATATATGCTGCACACACACACACTTACATATATATGCTGCACACACACACATACATATATATGCTGCACACACACACACACATACAGATATATGCTGCACACACACATACTTACATACAGATATATGCTGCACACACATACATATATATGCTGGACACACAGATATATGCTGCACACACATACATATATATGCTTCACACACACATACATACAGATATATGCTGCACACACACATACATATATATGCTGCACACACACACATACATACAGATATATGCTGCACACACACATACATGTATATGCTGCACACACACACATACTTACATACAGATATAAGCTGCACACACACACTGACATACAGATATAGGCTGCACAAACATACTTACATACAGATATATGCTGCACACACACACACTTACATATATATGCTGCACACACACACACACATACATATATATGCTGCACACACACACACATACAGATATATGCTGCACACACACATAGACTCAAGTATATGCAAAAAAAGAAACAGAGAAGAGAGCGCACTAATGTGCCATGATTCTGTATGTATAGGAGATACACAGGTGAACAAAGACTGGTGCGCTCACCTGGGGGTGTTGTGTTACAGACACAACACCGTAGAAGGCTTATTCCCCAGATCCCTGGGAGGTGATGGTGGAAGAGCTGCTGGGCACCCGTTCGTCTCGGGAACTTGTCCTGGACGTCTGGTATAGGGAAAAGAGCAGTGGAATCCTGGTTCCACGAAGAAGCGGTGCTTGGTAGCGCTCGTTTCCAGCGAGAGACGAAAGATTATAGTCTACGAACTCGGGTATGGTATAAAGAAAAAAGTCTTTATTTGCACATGTAGTAACACAAGGGATAACGCGTTTCGAGGGGCGGAGACCCCCTCTTCGTCAGATCCAATCATCATTGATTCCAGGATTCCACTGCTCTTTTCCGCACACACACATACTTACATACAGATATATGCTGCACACACATACATATATATGCTTCACACACAGATATATGCTGCACACACATACATATATATGCTGCACACACATACATATATATGCTGCACACACACACATACATATATATGCTGCACACACTTACATACATATATATGCTGCACACACACATACATACAGATATATGCTGCACACACACATACTTACATACAGATATATGCTGCACACACACATACTTACATACATATATATGCTGCACACACACATACTTACATACAGATATATGCTGCACACACATACATATATATGCTGCACACACAGATATATGCTGCACACACATACATACATATATATGCTGCACACACTTACATATATATGCTGCACACACATACTTACATACAGATATATGCTGCACACACACACATACAGATATATGCTGCACACACACACATACAGATATAGGCTGCACACACACACATACAGATATATGCTGCAAACACACACACACACACACACATATATATATGCTGCGCACACACACACATACAGATATATGCTGCACACACACATACTTATACATATATATGCTGCACACACACATACTTATACATATATATGCTGCACACACACACACATATATATATGCTGCACACACACATACTTACATACAGATATATGCTGCACACTCACACATACAGATATATGCTGCACACACACACACACAGATATATGCTGCACACACACATACATACAGATATATGCTGCACACACACACTTACATACATATATATGCTGCACACACACATACATACAGATATATGCTGCACACACACATACTTACATACATATATATGCTGCACACACAAACATACAGATATACATACATATATATGCTGCACACACACATACTTATGTACATATATATGCTGCACACACACACACTTACATACAGATATATGCTGCACACACACATAGATACAGATATATGCTGCACACACACATACTTACATACATATATATGCTGCACACACACATACTTACATACAGATATTTGCTGCACACACACACACTTACATACATATATATATATATGCTGCACACACACATACTTACATACATATATATGCTGCACACACACATACTTATATACATATATAAATGCTGCACACACACATACTTACATACATATATATGCTGCACACACATACTTACATACATATATATGCTGCACACACACATACTTATATACATATATAAATGCTGCACACACACATACTTACATACATATATATGCTGCACACACATACTTACATACATATATATGCTGCACACACACACTTACATACATATATATGCTGCACACACACACTTACATACATATATATGTTGCACACACACACTTACATACATATATGTGCTGCACACACACATACTTACATACATATATATGCTGCACACACATACATACATATATATGCTGCACACACACACTTACATATATGTGCTGCACACACACATACTTACATACATATATATGCTGCACACACACATACTTACATATATATGCTGCACACACACATACTTACATACATATATATGCTGCACACACACACACTTACATACATATATATGCTGCACACACACATACTTACAGATATATGCTGCACACACACACTTACATACATATATATGCTGCACACACATACTTACATATATATATGCTGCACACACACACACATACATACATATATATGCTGCACACACACATACTTACGGATATATGCTGCACACACACATACTTACAGATATATGCTGCACACACACACTTACATACATATATATGCTGCACACACACATACTTACAGATATATGCTGCACACACACACTTACATACATGTATATGCTGCACACACATACTTTACATATATATGCTGCACACACACATACTTACATATATATATATGTGCTGCACACACACATACTTACATACATATATATGCTGCACACACACAGATAACTGGCTGCAGAAATCACAAAGAGAAGGTGGACACAGTCGGACTGTATGGAGGGTTCCCCTTTTTGTTTGTTCCTCTCTACAGATCTCCGCGCTGTGAATTGTTCCTCTCAAACCTGATCCTCAGTTGCTTTTTACAATGAAGAGAGGAGAAGAGATGGTGAAATATTCTGGCCCTCTGACCTGCACCTACTGTATCCCCTGCTGCCCGGGTTCTGCTGACATAGTGGGTAGTTACACCTCTGCTTATAGCTTGTTCTCAGTAAAGAGAGACCAGTCCTTCATTTAGGACCTCCGTTGGTTTGGACCTCCATTGGTTTGGACCTCCATTGGTTTGGACCTCCATTGGTTTGGGCCTCCATTGGTTTGGACCTCCATTGGTTTGGACTTCCATTGGTTTGGGCCTCCATTGGTTTGGACCTCCATTGGTTTGGGCCTCCATTGGTTTGGGCCTCCATTGGTTTGGGCCTCCATTGGTTTGGACCTCCATTGGTTTGGACCTCCATTGGTTTGGGCGTCCATTGGTTTGGGCGTCCATTGGTTTGGGCGTCCATTGGTTTGGGCGTCCATTGGTTTGGGCCTCCATTGGTTTGGACTTCCATTGGTTTGGACTTCCATTGGTTGGGACTTCCATTGGTTTGGACTTCCATTTGTTTGGCCCTCCATTGGTTTGGACCTCCATTGGTTTGGACAGATTACGTCTGATCCTTGGGGGTCTCAGCAGTGGGACAAACTGTAATCATTTTATTTTAGGCGACCCTTCTAACCAGAGTGGACAGACCCTTTAACTTGATGAATAACCCCAGTGTCTCCTCTCCATCAGTCCCTTTTGTCCACGTATATAGAAAATTATAGTGAACTGAATGTGCAACATTGATGATATTGAAGCAGAGTTTTGGGGGGCAACCATCACCACTGATAGACCCCCCGACATCCTACCTCCTCTCTGTAAATAATATTCTACTTATGGCTTCTTTCCCCCTTATTGACGTAACTGTATGTACTTATGTACCAGCATAGACATAAGAAGGAGACGGACCACCAATGTCCGACCGGGTGGGATGTGGATTTTATTTCACTGCTGCATCCCCCACTAATCACTAGAACAAAAAATATGCTCGCCTATCATGAGGATTTGCCACCAATAGGCTGCAGTGACCCTCTGAGATTACCAGGAAAGCCCCCGGGCCCCTTCATCTCTTGACTTTTTGCAAACAATCACATGGTTAGTCACTGACTAGAAGAATAAAGCAGACAACATAGCTCTGTTCCAGCGATCAGTGGGGGCTGCACAGTTGGACACCAATCAGATCATGGTGACATATTCTAGTACAGTAAAATCTCCCTTAGCAGACACCTCCCAATAGTGGACAGTTTATTATTTCCCATAAGATTTAATGTATTTACACCCCTCATCCCTTGTACCACATCACCTACCCTGTTCCCTCATTCTGTTGTTCTTCTTACCTGGTCCAGCAGGCTCAGGTGCAGGGGACAAGTGATGTGGCACAGGGCACAAAGCAGGTGAAATGGTACGGGGGAAGAAGGGAGAATGAAATGACATGGGGGGGGGATCAAGGGGAAATGATGTGGCACAGGGGGTAATAAAGGGGGGATGATTTGGCACAGGGAATGGGATTCAAGACGGAGAAATGAAGTGGAACTGGAGGGATCAAGGGGGGTTATAAGGGGAGATTAAACAGCACTGGGAGATTCTACTGTAATAATGCTTTTTATCGTGTTTTATAGGTGATTACACTCTGGAGTGAGTACAGTACAGTATTCGGTCATTTAGAAAGATTTGAAACCTTTTTTTCTCAATAGGGGACGTCTCTCAATAGGGGACGTCTCTCAATAGGGGACATCTCTCAATAGGGGACTTCTCTCAATAGGGGACGTCTCTCAATAGGGGACGTCTCTCAATATTGGACACTTTTTTCCCCTGTGGGTGCCGCTATTGGGAGATTCTTCTGTAATATCCCAGTGTCTACGCTCAAACAGCCTGTCTATACCGGCGTTATCTCCTCATACCCAGTGGTCTTTTTACCCAACCACGTGGCTGCGGACAAGGAGTCTACTGCACGTGGCTCTGACCATGAATGTTCTCATGTCCATGTCTCTCGTATTTGTAGCCTCTGACAAACTATGTTCTATGATGAAATAAATTGAGTCTCAACGCTGCATGTGTTTTGTGACTGATGTTTTATACTTAGGTGGATGGGGGGGGGGGGGGCTTCAAAAGATTTTAGGAGAAAGGACAACCTGGTCCTGAATAGGAAGGCTTCTCACAGGAGACCATGGCTGTGACACTTGTGTCTCCATATGGAAAGCAGACATTGGGCGGTAGTGTCTCGTGTCATCCCCCACATGTGATCAATAATATTCGTCCCAAGAAGGTTGAGGACCAGACTATGTCCCCCATGGGCTTTTATATGGCTACAAAGATGGATCATACCATTTTGTTGGGACTGAGAAAACCTGTTCAGTAGCAGACGTGTCTCCATATTATATCCTGATCAGTGTTCTCCGAATATTAGGTGTGTTACTAGGTGAGCCCCTGCACTGATTCGTGGGCCAGAATACAAGTGGTCGCAGGTGTGGACATCAAAAGAAGACATGTAAATCCGGATTTAGGTCCCAAACTATCTAGTGGACTAAATTTAGTCAGAAAAGCGTCAGCAACGTCATGTGGTGATAGCAACCGAGTTATACACGACCAATAAAGTTCACATTTTACTTAAGAAACAAAAAACTATTTTGGGACCTGATCTTTCTCTCTTTGTGGTTACATTGTCTGAAGGCTGAAAAAAGATCTCAGTCCATCAAGTTCAAACCTCGGTTGATCCAGAAGAAGGAATTAACCTCTTCATATAAACCTATCCTGAACCTCATTGGAGCCAGAACCTTCAGACTAAACATCCTCCATACTTTTTATTTCCTGACACGAGGTCTGTCTGGCGGATCATGTGACTCACTTGGGTTGCTAAGGATTTGACTGAACTGAGGAACAGAGTCTGAGGGATCTTCAGGTTTTTCTTACTTTCCAAGTATCTGTAGGCAGGGACGGCCCAAGACATTGTGCTGCCTGGGCCCTGTCTTAAGGTTACTGCACGGAGTCCCCCAGGTCACTACCCTCAAAATAGTCTCTGTGAGTGACAGCTGATGAGTCCAAGAACTGGACCGAAGAAGACGACCATTGTGTAGTCTACCAGAGAGGTCAAGGCGGCAGTAATGAGACCAGATCAATGGGTCAGGGCAGGATGCAGAGTCAGACAACTCAGAAGGTCAGGGCAGGCAGAGTACTCTCAATACTCAGGAGGTGAGGGTCGGCAGAGTAGTCTCAATACTCAGGAGGTCAGGGCAGGCAGGGTACTCAATACTCAGGAGGTGAGGGCAGGCAGAGTTCTCAATACTCAGGAGGTCAGGGCAGGCAGAGTACTCTCAATACTCAGGAGATCAGGGCAGGCAGGGTACTCAATACTCAGGAGGTCAGGGCAGGCAGAGTACTCTCAATACTCAGGAGGTCAGGGTCGGCAGAGTAGTCTCAATACTCAGGAGGTCAGGGCAGGCAGGGTACTCAATACTCAGGAGGTGAGGGCAGGCAGAGTTCTCAATACTCAGGAGGTCAGGGCAGGCAGAGTACTCTCAATACTCAGGAGATCAGGGCAGGCAGGGTACTCAATACTCAGGAGGTCAGGGCAGGCAGAGTACTCTCAATACTCAGGAGGTGAGGGAAGGCAGGGTACTCAATACTCAGGAGATCAGGGCAGGCAGGGTACTCAATACTCAGGAGGTCAGGGCAGGCAGAATACTCTCAATACTCAGGAGGTCAGGGTCGGCAGAGTACTCTCAATACTCAGGAGGTCAGGGCAGGCAGGGTACTCAATACTCAGGAGGTCAGGGCAGGCAGAGTTCTCAATACTCAGGAGGTCAGGGTCGGCAGAGTTCTCAATACTCAGGAGGTCAGGGTTGGCAGAGTTCTCAATACTCAGGAGGTCAGGGCAGGCAGAGTACTCTCAATACTCAGGAGGTAAGGGCAGGCAGAGTACTCAATACTCAGGAGGTCAGGGCAGGCAGAGTAATCTCAATACCGGCGCCCTGGAGAGTAGAGGACATGTAAATAGGGGCACATATGGCTGCACTGTATATGGGGCCGGTGCTGTATTGTATGGAGAGTAGAGGACATGTATATAGGGGCACATATGGCTGCACTGTATATGGGGTCGGTGCTGTATTGTATGGAGAGAAGAGGACATGTATATAGGGGCACATATGGCTGCACTGTATATGGGGCCGGTGCAGTATTGTATGGAGAGTAGAGGACATGTATATAGGGACACATATGGCTGCACTGTATATGGGGCCGGTGCTGTATTGTATCGAGAGTAGAGGACATGTATATAGGGGCACATATGGCTGCACTGTATATGGGGCCGGTGCTGTATTGTATAGAGAGTAGAGGACATGTATATAGGGGCACATATGGCTGCACTGTATATGGGGCCGGTGCTGTATTGTATAGAGAGTAGAGGACATGTATATAGGGGCACATATGGCTGCACTGTATATGGGGCCGGTGCTGTATTGTATGGAGAGAAGAGGACATGTATATAGGGGCACATATGGCTGCACTGTATATGGGGCCGGTGCAGTATTGTATGGAGAGTAGAGGACATGTATATAGGGACACATATGGCTGCACTGTATATGGGGCCGGTGCTGTATTGTATGGAGAGTAGAGGACATGTATATAGGGGCACATATGGCTGCACTGTATATGGGGCCGGTGCTGTATTGTATAGAGAGTAGAGGACATGTATATAGGGGCACATATGGCTGCACTGTATATGGGGCCGGTGCTGTATTGTATAGAGAGTAGAGGACATGTATATAGGGGCACATATGGCTGCACTGTATATGGGGCCGGTGCTGTATTGTATAGAGAGTAGAGGACATGTATATAGGGGCACATATGGCTGCACTGTATACAGGGCCGGTGCTGTATTGTACAGAGAGTAGAGGACATGTATATAGGGGCACATATGGCTGCACTGTATATGGGGCCGGTGCAGTATTGTATGGAGAGTAGAGGACATGTATATAGGCGCACATATGGCTGCACTGTATATGGGGCCGGGGCTGTATTGTATAGAGAGTAGAGGACATGTATATAGGGGCACATATGGCTGCACTGTATATGGGGCCGGTGCTGTATTGTATAGAGAGTAGAGGACATGTATATAGGGGCACATATGGCTGCACTGTATACGGGGTCGGTGCTGTATTGTATTGAGAGTATAGGACATGTATATAGGGGCACATATGGCTGCACTGTATATGGGGCCAGTGCTGTATTGTATGGAGAGTGGAGGACATGTATATAGGGGCACATATGGCTGCACTGTATATGGGGCCGGTGCTGTATTGTATAGAGAGTAGAGGACATGTATATAGGGGCACATATGGCTGCACTGTATATGGGGCCAGTGCTGTATTGTATGGAGAGTAGAGAACATGTATATAGGGGCACATATGGCTGCACTGTATATGGGGCCGGTGCTGTATTGTATGGAGAGTAGAGGACATGTATATAGGGGCACATATGGCTGCACTGTATATGGGGCCGGTGCTGTATTGTATGGAGAGTAGAGGACATGTATATAGGGGCACATATGGCTGCACTGTATACGGGGCCGGTGCTGTATTGTATGGAGAGCAGAGGACATGAATATAGGGGCACATATGGCTGCACTGTATACGGGGCCGGTGCTGTATTGTATGGAGAGTAGAGGACATGTATATAGCGGCACATATGGCCGCACTGTATATGAGGCCGGTGCTGTATTGTATAGAGAGTAGAGGACATGTGTAAAGGGGCACATATGGCTGCACTGTATATGGGGCCGGTGCGGTATTGTATGGAGAGTAGAGGACATGTATATAGGGGCACATATGGCTGCACTGTATATGGGGCCGGTGCTGTATTGTATGGAGAGTAGAGTACATGTATATAGGGGCACATATGGCCGCACTGTATATGGGGCCGGTGCTGTATTGTATAGAGAGTAGAGGACATGTGTATAGGGGAACATAGGGCTGCACTGTATATGGGGCTGGTGCTGTATTGTAGGGAGAGTAGAGGACATGTATATAGGGGGACATAGGGCTGCACTGTATATGGGGCCGGTGCTGTATTGTATAGAGAGTAGAGGACATGTATATAGGGGCACATATGGCTGCATTGTATATGGGGGCGGTGCTGTATTGTATAGAGAGTAGAGGACATGTGTATAGGGGAACATAGGGCTGCACTGTATATGGGGCCGGTGCTGTATTGTAGGGAGAGTAGAGGACATGTATATAGGGGCACATATGGCTGCACTGTATATGGGGCTGGTGCTGTATTGTAGGGAGAGTAGAGGACATGTATATAGGGGCACATATGGCTGCACTGTATATGGGGCCGGTGCTGTATTGTATAGAGAGTAGAGGACATGTATATAGGGGCACATATGGCTCCACTGTATATGGGGCCGGTGCTGTATTGTATGGAGAGTAGAGGACATGTATATAGGGGCACATATGGCTGCACTGTATACGGGACCGGTGCTGTATTGTATAGAGAGTAGAGGACATGTATATAGGGGCACATACGGCTGCACTGTATATGGGGCCGGTGCTGTATTGTATGGAGAGTAGAGGACATGTATATAGGGGCACATATGGCTGCACTGTATATGGGGCCGGTGCTGTATTGTATGGAGAGTGGAGGACATGTATATAGGGGCACATATGGCTGCACTGTATATGGGGCCGGTGCTGTATTGTATGGAGAGTGGAGGACATGTATATAGGGGCACATATGTCTGCACTGTATATGGGGCCGGTGCTGTATTGTATAGAGAGTAGAAGACATATATATATAGGGGCACATATGGCTGCACTGTATACAGGGCCGGTGCTGTATTGTACAGAGAGTAGAGGACATGTATATAGGGGCACATATGGCTGCACTGTATATGGGGCCGGTGCTATATTGTATGGAGAGTAGAGTACATGTATATAGGGGCATATATGGCTGCACTGTATATGGGGCCGGTGCTGTATTGTGTAGAGCGTAGAGGACATGTATATAGGGGCACATAGGGCTGCACTGTATATGGGGCTGGGGCTGTATTGTAGGGAGAGTAGAGGACATGTATATAGGGGCACATATGGCTCCACTGTATATGGGGCAGGTGCTGTATTGTATAGAGAGTAGTGGACATGTATATAGGAGCACATATGGCTCCACTGTATATGGGGCCGGTGCTGTATTGTATGGAGAGTAGAGGACATGTATATAGGGGCACATATGGCTGCACTGTATACAGGGCCGGTGCTGTATTGTATAGAGAGTAGAGGACATGTATATAGGGGCACATATGGCTGCACTGTATATGGGGCCAGTGCTGTATTGTATGGAGAGTAGAGGACCTGTATATAGGGGCACATATGGCTGCACTGTATACGGGGCCGGTGCTGTATTGTATAGAGAGTAGAGGACATGTATATAGGGGCACATATGGCTGCACTGTATATGGGGTTGGTGCTGTATTGTATGGAGAGTAGAGGACATGTATATAGGGGCACATATGGCTGCACTGTATATGGGGCCGGTGCTGTATTGTATGGAGAGTAGAGGACATGTATATAGGGGCACATATGGCTGCACTGTATATGGGGTCGGTGCTGCATTGTATAGAGAGTAGAGGACATGTATATAGGGGCACATATGGCTGCACTGTATATGGGGCCGGTGCTGTATTGTATAGAGAGTAGAGGACATGTATATAGGGACACATATGGCTCCACTGTATATGGGGCCGGTGCTGTATTGTATAGAAAGTAGAGGACATGTATATAGGGGCACATATGGCTGCACTGTATATGGGGCCGGTGCTGTATTGTATGGAGAGTGGAGGACATGTATATAGGGGCACATATGGCTGCACTGTATATGGGGCCGGTGCTGTATTGTATGGAGAGTGGAGGACATTTATATAGGGGCACATATGTCTGCACTGTATATGGGGCCGGTGCTGTATTGTATAGAGAGTAGAAGACATATATATAGGGGAACATATGGCTGCACTGTATACAGGGCCGGTGCTGTATTGTACAGAGAGTAGAGGACATGTATATAGGGGCACATATGGCTGCACTGTATATGGGGCCGGTGCTATATTGTATGGAGAGTAGAGTACATGTATATAGGGGCATATATGGCTGCACTGTATATGGGACCGGTGCTGTATTGTGTAGAGCGTAGAGGACATGTATATAGGGGCACATATGGCTGCACTGTATATGGGGCCGGTGCTGTATTAAAATGAGAGTAAAGGACATGTATATAGGGGCACATATGGCTGCACTGTATACTGGGCCGGTGCTGTATTATATGGAGAGTAGAAGACATGTATATAGGGGCACATATGGCTGCACTGTATATGGGGCCGGTGCTGTATTGTATAGAGAGTAGAGGACATGTATCTAGGGGCACATATGGCTGCACTGTATATGGGGCCGGTGCTGTATTGTATGGAGAGTAGAGGACATGTATATAAGGGCACATATGGCTGCACTGTATATGGGGCCGGTGCTTTATTGTATGGAGAGTAGAGGACATGTATATAGGGGCACAAATGGCTGCACTGTATATGGGGCCGATGCTGTATTGTATGGAGAGTAGAGGACATGTATATAGGGGCACATATGGCTGCACTGTACATGGGGCCGGTGCGGTATTGTATGGAGAGTAGAGGACATGTATATAGGGGCACATATGGCTGCACTGTATATGGGGCCGATGCTGTATTGTATAGAGAGTAGAGGACATGTGTAAAGGGGCACATATGGCTGCACTGTATATGGGGCCGGTGCTGTAATGTATGGAGAGTAGAGGACATGTATATAGGGGCACATATGGCTGCACTGTATACGGGGCCGGTGCTGTATTGTATAGAGATAAGAGGACATGTATATAGGGGCACATATGGCTGCACTGTATATGGGGCCGGTGCTGTATTGTATGGAGAGTAGAGGACATGTATATAGGGGCACATAGGGCTGCACTGTATATGGGGCTGGTGCTGTATTGTAGGGAGAGTAGAGGACATGTATATAGGGGCACATATGGCTCCACTGTATATGGGGCCGGTGCTGTATTGTATGGAGAGTAGAGGACCTGTATATAGGGGCACATATGGCTGCACTGTATACGGGGCCGGTGCTGTATTGTATAGAGAGTAGAGGACATGTATATAGGGGCACATATGGCTGCACTGTATATGGGGTTGGTGCTGTATTGTATGGAGAGTAGAGGACATGTATATAGAGGCACATATGGCTCCACTGTATATGGGGCCGGCGCTGTATTGTATAGAGAGTAGAGGACATGTATATAGGGGCACATATGGCTGCACTGTATACGGGGCCGGTGCAGTATTGTATGGAGAGTAGAGGACATGTATATAGGGGCACATATGGCTGCACTGTATATCGGGCCGGTGCTGTATTGTATGGAGAGTAGAAGACATGTATATAGGGGCACATAGGGCTGCACTGTATACGGGGCCGGTGCTGTATTGTATAGAGAGTAGAGGACATGTATATAGGGGCACATATGGCTGCACTGTATATGGGGTTTGTGCTGTATTGTATGGAGAGTAGAGGACATGTATATAGGGGCACATATGGCTGCACTGTATATGGGGCCGGTGCTGTATTTTATAGAGAGTAGAGGACATGTATATAGGGGCACATATGGCTGCACTGTATATGGGGCCGTTGCTGTATTGTATGGAGAGTAGAGGACATGAATATAGGGACACATATGGCTCCACTGTATATGGGGCCGGTGCTGTATTGTATAGAGAGTAGAGGACATGTATATAGGGGCACATATGGCTGCACTGTATATGGGGCAGGTGTTGTATTGTATAGATAATAGAGGACATGTATATAGGGGCACATATGGCTGCACTGTATATGGGGCCGGGGCTGTATTGTATAGAGAGTAGAGGACATGTATATAGGGGCACATATGACAGCACTGTATATGGGGTCGGTGCTGTTTTGTATAGAGAGTAGAGGACATGTATATAGGGACACATATGGCTGCACTGTATATGGGGACGGTGCTGTATTGTATGGAGAGTAGAGGACATGTATATAGGGGCACATATGGCTGCACTGTATACGGGGCCAGTGCTGTATTGTATGGAAAGTAGAGGACATGTATATAGGGGCACATATGGCTGCACTGTATACAGGGCCGGTGCTGTATTGTATAGAGAGTAGAGGACATGTATATAGGGGCACATATGACAGCACTGTATATGGGGTCGGTGCTGTTTTGTATAGAGAGTAGAGGACATGTATATAGAGGCACATATGGCTTCACTGTAAACAGGGCCGGAGCTGTATTGTATAGAGAGTAGAGTACATGTATATAGGGGTACATATGGCTGCACTGTATATGGGGTCGGTGCTGTTTTGTATAGAGAGTAGAGGACATGTATAAAGGGGCACATATGGCTGCACTGTATATGGGGCCAGTGCTGTATTGTATGGAAAGTAGAGGACATGTATATAGGGACACATATGGCTGCACTGTATATGGGGCCGGTGCTGTATTGTATGGAGAGTAGAGGACATGTATATAGGGGCACATATGGCTGCACTGTATATGGGGCAGGTGTTGTATTGTATAGAGAATAGAGGACATGTATATAGGGGCACATATGGCTGCACTGTATATGGGGCCGGGGCTGTATTGTATAGAGAGTAGAGGACATGTATATAGGCGCACATATGGCTGCACTGTATATGGGGCCAGTGCTGTATTGTATGGAGAGTAGAGGACATGTATATAGGGACACATATGGCTGCACTGTATATGGGGCCAGTGCTGTATTGTATGGAGAGTAGAGGACATGTATATAGGGGCACATAGGGCTGCACTGTATATGGGGCCGGTGCTGTATTGTATGGAGAGTAGAGGACATGTATATAGGGACACATATGGCTGCACTGTATATGGGGCCGGTGCTGTATTGTATGGAGAGTAGAGGACATGTATATAGGGGCACATATGGCTGCACTGTATATGGGGCAGGTGTTGTATTGTATAGAGAATAGAGGACATGTATATAGGGGCACATATGGCTGCACTGTATATGGGGCCGGGGCTGTATTGTATAGAGAGTAGAGGACATGTATATAGGGGCACATATGACAGCACTGTATATGGGGTCGGTGCTGTTTTGTATAGAGAGTAGAGGACATGTATATAGAGGCACATATGGCTTCACTGTATATGGGGCCAGTGCTGTATTGTATGGAAAGTAGAGGACATGTATATAGGGGCACATATGGCTGCACTGTATACAGGGCCGGTGCTGTATTGTATAGAGAGTAGAGGACATGTATATAGGGGCACATATGACTGCACTGTATACAGGGCCGGAGCTGTATTGTATAGAGAGTAGAGGACATGTATATAGGGGTACATATGGCTGCACTGTATATGGGGTCGGTGCTGTTTTGTATAGAGAGTAGAGGACATGTATAAAGGGGCACATATGGCTGCACTGTATATGGGGCCAGTGCTGTATTGTATGGAAAGTAGAGGACATGTATATAGGGGCACATATGGCTGCATTGTATATGGGGCCGGTGCTGTATTGTATCGAGAGTAGAGGACATGTATATAGGGGCACATATGGCTGCACTGTTTATGGGGCCGGTGCTGTATTGTATCGAGAGTAGAGTACATGTATATAGGGACACATATGGCTGCACTGTATATGGGGCCGGTGCTGTATTGTATAGAGAGTAGAGGACATGTATATAGGGGCACATATGGCTGCACTGTATATGGGGCCGGTGCTGTATTGTATAGAGAGTAGAGTACATGTATATAGGGGCACATATGGCTGCACTGTATATGGGGCCGGTGCTGTATTGTATGGAGAGTAGAGGACATGTATATAGGGGCACATATGGCTGCACTGTATATGGGGCCGGTGCTGTATTGTATGGAGAGTAGAGGACATGTATATAGGGGCACATATGGCTGCACTCTATATGGGGCCGGTGCTGTATTGTATGGAGAGTAGAGGACATGTATATAGGGGCACATATGGCTGCACTGTATATGGGGCCGGTGCTGTATTGTATGGAGAGTAGAGGACATGTATATAGGGGCACATATGGCTGCACTGTATATGGGGCCGGTGCTGTATTGTATGGAGAGTAGAGGACATGTATATAGGGGCACATATGGCTGCACTGTATATGGGGCTGGTGCTGTATTGAATGGAGAGTAGAGGGCATGTATATAGGGGCACATATGGCTGCACTGTATATGGGGCCGGTGCTGTGTTGTATAGAGAGTAGAGGACATGTATATAGGGGCACATATGGCTGCACTGTATATGGGGCCGGTGCTGTATTGTATGGAGAGTAGAGGACATGTATATAGGGGCACATATGGCTGCACTGTATACAGGGCCGGTGCTGTATTGTACAGAGAGTAGAGGACATGTATATAGGGGCACATATGGCTGCACTGTATATGGGGCCGGTGCTGTATTGTATAGAGAGTAGAGGACATGTATATAGGGGCACATATGGCTGCACTGTATATGGGGCCGGTGCTGTATTGTATGGAGAGTAGAGGACATGTATATAGGGGCACATATGGCTGCACTGTATATGGGGCCGGTGCTGTATTGTATGGAGAGTAGAGGACATGTATATAGGGGCACATATGGCTGCACTGTATATGGGGCCGGTGCTGTATTGTATGGAGAGTAGAGGACATGTATATAGGGGCACATATGGCTGCACTGTATATGGGGTCGGTGCTTTATTGTATGGAGAGTAGAGGACATGTATATAGGGGCACATAGGGCTGCATTGTATATGGGGCCGGTGCTGTATTGTATAGAGAGTAGAGGACATGTATATAGGGGCACATATGGCTGCACTGTATACGGGGCCGGTGCTGTATTGTATAGAGAGTAGAGGACATATATAAAGGGGCACATATGGTTGCACTGTATATGGGGCCAGTGCTGTATTGTATGGAGAGTAGAGGACATGTATATAGGGGCACATATGGCTGCACTGTATATGGGGCCGGTGCTGTATTGTATAGAGAGTAGAGGACATGTATATAGGGGCACATATGGCTGCACTGTATATGGGGCCGGTGCTGTATTGTATAGAGAGTAGAGTACATGTATATAGGGGCACATATGGCTGCACTGTATATGGGGCCGGTGCTGTATTGTATGGAGAGTAGAGGACATGTATATAGGGGCACATATGGCTGCACTGTATATGGGGCCGGTGCTGTATTGTATGGAGAGTAGAGGACATGTATATAGGGGCACATATGGCTGCACTCTATATGGGGCCGGTGCTGTATTGTATGGAGAGTAGAGGACATGTATATAGGGGCACATATGGCTGCACTGTATATGGGGCCGGTGCTGTATTGTATGGAGAGTAGAGGACATGTATATAGGGGCACATATGGCTGCACTGTATATGGGGCCGGTGCTGTATTGTATGGAGAGTAGAGGACATGTATATAGGGGCACATATGGCTGCACTGTATATGGGGCTGGTGCTGTATTGAATGGAGAGTAGAGGGCATGTATATAGGGGCACATATGGCTGCACTGTATATGGGGCCGGTGCTGTGTTGTATAGAGAGTAGAGGACATGTATATAGGGGCACATATGGCTGCACTGTATATGGGGCCGGTGCTGTATTGTATGGAGAGTAGAGGACATGTATATAGGGGCACATATGGCTGCACTGTATACAGGGCCGGTGCTGTATTGTACAGAGAGTAGAGGACATGTATATAGGGGCACATATGGCTGCACTGTATATGGGGCCGGTGCTGTATTGTATAGAGAGTAGAGGACATGTATATAGGGGCACATATGGCTGCACTGTATATGGGGCCGGTGCTGTATTGTATGGAGAGTAGAGGACATGTATATAGGGGCACATATGGCTGCACTGTATATGGGGCCGGTGCTGTATTGTATGGAGAGTAGAGGACATGTATATAGGGGCACATATGGCTGCACTGTATATGGGGCCGGTGCTGTATTGTATGGAGAGTAGAGGACATGTATATAGGGGCACATATGGCTGCACTGTATATGGGGTCGGTGCTTTATTGTATGGAGAGTAGAGGACATGTATATAGGGGCACATAGGGCTGCATTGTATATGGGGCCGGTGCTGTATTGTATAGAGAGTAGAGGACATGTATATAGGGGCACATATGGCTGCACTGTATACGGGGCCGGTGCTGTATTGTATAGAGAGTAGAGGACATATATAAAGGGGCACATATGGTTGCACTGTATATGGGGCCAGTGCTGTATTGTATGGAGAGTAGAGGACATGTATATAGGGGCACATATGGCTGCACTGTATATGGGGCCGGTGCTGTATTGTATGGAGAGTAGAGGACATGTATATAGGGGCACATATGGCTGCATTGTATATGGGGCCGGTGCTGTATTGTATGGAGAGTAGAGGACATGTATATAGGGGCACATATGGCTGCACTGTATATGGGGCCGGTGCTGTATTGTATGGAGAGTAGAGGACATGTATATAGGGGCACATATGGCTGCACTGTATATGGGGCCGGTGCTGTATTGTATCGAGAGTAGAGTACATGTATATAGGGGCACATATGGCTGCACTGTATATGGGGCCGGTGCTGTATTGTATCGAGAGTAGAGTACATGTATATAGGGACACATATGGCTGCACTGTATATGGGGCCGGTGCTGTATTGTATAGAGAGTAGAGGACATGTATATAGGGGCACATATGGCTGCATTGTATATGGGGCCGGTGCTGTATTGTATAGAGAGTAGAGGACATGTATATAGGGGCACATATGGCTGCACTGTATATGGGGCCAGTGCTTTATTGTATGGAGATCGGAGGACATGTATATAGGGGCACATATGGCTGCACTGTATATGGGGCCGGTGCTGTATTGTATGGAGAGTATAGGACATGTATATAGGGGCACATATGGCTGCACTGTATATGGGGCCGGTGCTGTATTGTACGGAGAGTAGAGGACATGTATATAGGGGAACATATGACTGCACTGTATACGGGGTCGTGATGTATTGTATAGAGAGTAGAGGACATGTATATAGGGGCACATATGGCTGCACTGTATATGGGGCCAGTGCTGTATTGTATAGAGAGTAGAGGACATGTATATAGGGGCACATATGGCTGCACTGTATACGGGACCGGTGCTGTATTGTATGGAGAGTAGAGGACCTGTATATAGGGGCACATATGGCTGCACTGTATACGGGGCCGGTGCTGTATTGTATCGAGAGTAGAGTACATGTATAAAGGGGCACATATGGCTGCACTGTATATGGGGCCGGTGCTGTATTGTATCGAGAGTAGAGTACATGTATATAGGGACACATATGGCTGCACTGTATATGGGGCCGGTGCTGTATTGTATAGAGAGTAGAGGTCATGTATATAGGGGCACATATGGCTGCATTGTATATGGGGCCGGTGCTGTATTGTATAGAGAGTAGAGGACATGTATATAGGGGCACATATGGCTGCACTGTATATGGGGCCAGTGCTTTATTGTATGGAGATCGGAGGACATGTATATAGGGGCACATATGGCTGCACTGTATATGGGGCCGGTGCTGTATTGTATGGAGAGTATAGGACATGTATATAGGGGCACATATGGCTGCACTGTATATGGGGCCGGTGCTGTATTGTACGGAGAGTAGAGGACATGTATATAGGGGAACATATGACTGCACTGTATACGGGGTCGTGATGTATTGTATAGAGAGTAGAGGACATGTATATAGGGGCACATATGGCTGCACTGTATATGGGGCCAGTGCTGTATTGTATAGAGAGTAGAGGACATGTATATAGGGGCACATATGGCTGCACTGTATACGGGACCGGTGCTGTATTGTATGGAGAGTAGAGGACCTGTATATAGGGGCACATATGGCTGCACTGTATACGGGGCCGGTGCTGTATTGTATCGAGAGTAGAGTACATGTATAAAGGGGCACATATGGCTGCACTGTATATGGGGCCGGTGCTGTATTGTATCGAGAGTAGAGTACATGTATATAGGGACACATATGGCTGCACTGTATATGGGGCCGGTGCTGTATTGTATAGAGAGTAGAGGTCATGTATATAGGGGCACATATGGCTGCATTGTATATGGGGCCGGTGCTGTATTGTATAGAGAGTAGAGGACATGTATATAGGGGCACATATGGCTGCACTGTATATGGGGCCAGTGCTTTATTGTACGGAGATCGGAGGACATGTATATGGGGGCACATATGGCTGCACTGTATATGGGGCCGGTGCTGTATTGTATGGAGAGTATAGGACATGTATATAGGGGCACATATGGCTGCACTGTATATGGGGCTGGTGCTGTATTGTATGGAGAGTAGAGGGCATGTATATAGGGGCACATATGGCTGCACTGTATATGGGGCCGGTGCTGTATTGTATGGAGAGTAGAGGACATGTATATAGGGGCACATATGGCTGCACTGTATATGGGGTCGGTGCTTTATTGTATGGAGAGTAGAGGACATGTATATAGGGGCACATAGGGCTGCACTGTATATGGGGCCGGTGCTGTATTGTATAGAGAGTAGAGGACATGTATATAGGGGCACATATGGCTGCACTGTATACGGGGCCGGTGCTGTATTGTATAGAGAGTAGAGGACATATATATAGGGGCACATATGGCTGCACTGTATATGGGGCCGGTGCTGTATTGTATGGAGAGTAGAGGACATGTATATAGGGGCACATATGGCTGCACTGTATATGGGGCCGGTGCTGTATTGTATAGAGAGTAGAGGACATGTATATAGGGGCACATATGGCTGCACTGTATACGGGGCCGGTGCTGTATTGTATGGAGAGTAGAGGACCTGTATATAGGGGCACATATGGCTGCACTGTATACGGGGCCGGTGCTGTATTGTATCGAGAGTAGAGTACATGTATAAAGGGGCACATATGGCTGCACTGTATATGGGGCCAGTGCTGTATTGTATGGAGAGTAGAGGACATGCATATAGGGGCACATATGGCTGCACTGTATACGGGGCCGGTGCTGTATTGTATAGAGAGTAGAGGACATGTATATAGGGGCACATATGGCTGCACTGTATATGGGGCCAGTGCTGTATTGTATGGAGAGTAGAGGACATGTATATAGGGGCACATATGGCTGCACTGTATACGGGGCCGGTGCTGTATTGTATAGAGAGTAGAAGACATGTATATAGGGGCACATATGGCTGCACTGTATATGGGGCCGGTGCTGTATTGTATGGAGAGTAGAGGACATGTATATAGGGGCACATATGGCTGCACTGTATATGGGGCCGGTGCTGTATTGTATAGAGATTAGAGGACATGTATATAGGGGCACATATGGCTGCACTGTATATGGGCCCGGTGCTGTATTGTACAGAGAGTAGAGGACATGTATATAGGGGCACATATGGGAGCACTGTATATGGGGCCGGTGCTGTATTGTATAGAGAGTAGAGGACATGTATATAGGGGCACATATGGCTGCACTGTATATGGGGCCGGTGCTGTATTGTATGGAGATCGGAGGACATGTATATAGGGGCACATATGGCTGCACTGTATATGGGGCCGGTGCTGTATTGTATAGAGAGTAGAGGACATGTATATAGGGGCACATATGGCTGCACTGTATATGGGGCCGGTGCTGTATTGTATGGAGAGTAGAGGACATGTATGTAGGGGCACATATGGCTGCACTGTATACGGGGCCGGTGCTGTATTGTATAGATAGTAGAGGACATGTATATAGGGGCACATATGGCTGCACTGTATATGGGGCCGGTGCTGTATTGTATAGTTAGTAAAGGACATGTATAAAAGGGCACATATGGCTGCACTGTATATGGGGCCGGTGCAGTATTGTATGGAGAGTAGAGGACATGTATATAGGGGCACATATGGCTGCACTGTATACGGGGCCGGTGCTGTATAGTGTGGAGAGTAGAGGACATGTATATAGGGGCACATATGGCTGCACTGTATACGGGGCCGGTGCTGTATAGTATGGAGAGTAGAGGACATGTATATAGGGGCACATATGGCTGCACTGTATACGGGGCCGATGCTGTATTGTATAGAGAGTAGAGAACATGTATATAGGGGCACATATGGCTGCACTGTATACGGGGCCGGTGCTGTATTGTATGGAGAGTAGAGGACATGTATATAGGGGCACATATGGCTGCACTGTATATGGGGCCGGTGCTTTATTGTATGGAGAGTAGAGGACATGTATATAGGGGCACATATGGCTGCACTGTATATGGGGCCGGTGCTGTATTGTATAGAGAGTAGAGGACATGTATATAGGGGCACATATGGCTGCACTGTATATGGGCCCGGTGCTGTATTGTACAGAGAGTAGAGGACATGTATATAGGGGCACATATGGCTGCACTGTATATGGGCCCGGTGCTGTATAGTATGGAGAGTAGAGGACATGTATATAGGGGCACATATGGCTGCACTGTATATGGGGCCGGTGCTGTGTTGTATGGAGAGTGGAGGACATGTATATAGGGGCACATATGGCTGCACTGTATATGGGGCCGGTGCTGTATAGTATGGAGAGTAGAGGACATGTATATAGGGGCACATATGGCTGCACTGTATACGGGGCCGGTGCTGTATAGTATGGAGAGTAGAGGACATGTATATAGGGGCACATATGGCTGCACTGTATACGGGGCCGGTGCTGTATAGTATGGAGAGTAGAGGACATGTATATAGGGGCACATATGGCTGCACTGTATACGGGGCCGGTGCTGTATAGTATGGAGAGTAGAGGACATGTATATAGGGGCACATATGGCTGCACTGTATACGGGGCCGGTGCTGTATTGTATAAATAGTAGAGGACATGTATATAGGGGAACATAGGGCTGCACTGTATATGGGGCCGGTGCTGTATTGTATAGAGAGTAGAGGACATGTATATAGGGGCACATATGGCTGCACTGTATACAGGGCCGGTGCTGTATTGTACAGAGAGTAGAGGACATGTATATAGGGGCACATATGGCTGCACTGTATACGGGGCCGGTGCTGTATAGTATAGATAGTAGAGGACATGTATATAGGGGCACATATGGCTGCACTGTATATGGGGCCGGTGCTGTATTGTATAGAGAGTAGAGGACATGTATATAGGGGCACATATGGCTGCACTGTATACGGGGTTGGTGCTGTATTGTATAGATAGTAGAGGACATGTATATAGGGGCACATATGGCTGCACTGTATACGGGGCCGGTGCTGTATTGTATAGAGAGTAGAGGACATGTATATAGGGGCACATATGGCTGCACTGTATACAGGGCCGGTGCTGTATTGTACAGAGAGTAGAGGACATGTATATAGGGGCACATATGGCTGCACTGTATACGGGGCCGGTGCTGTATTGTATAGATAGTAGAGGACATGTATATAGGGGCACATATGGCTGCACTGTATATGGGGCCGGTGCTGTATTGTATAGAGAGTAGAGGACATGTATATAGGGGCACATATGGCTGCACTGTATATGGGGCCGGTGCTGTATTGTATAGAGAGTAGAGGACATGTATATAGGGGCACATATGGCTGCACTGTATATGGGGCCGGTGCTGTATTGTATGGAGAGTAGAGGACATGTATATAGGGGCACATATGGCTGCACTGTATACGGGGTTGGTGCTGTATTGTATAGATAGTAGAGGACATGTATATAGGGGCACATATGGCTGCACTGTATACGGGGCCGGTGCTGTATTGTATAGAGAGTAGAGGACATGTATATAGGGGCACATATGGCTGCACTGTATATGGGGCCGGCGCTGTATTGTATAGAGAGTAGAGGACATGTATATAGGGGCACATATGGCTGCACTGTATATGGGGCCGGTGCTGTATTGTATAGAGAGTATAGGACATGTATATAGGGGCACATATGGCTGCACTGTATACGGGGTCGGTGCTGTATTGTATTGAGAGTATAGGACATGTATATAGGGGCACATATGGCTGCACTGTATACGGGGTCGGTGCTGTATTGTATAGAGAGTAGAGGACATGTATATAGGGGCACATATGGCTGCACTGTATATGGGGTCGGTGCTTTATTGTATGGAGATCGGAGGACATGTATATAGGGGCACATATGGCTGCACTGTATACGGGGCCGGTGCTGTATTGTATAGAGAGTAGAGGACATGTATATAGGGGCACATATGGCTGCACTGTATATGGGGCCGGTGCTGTATTGTATAGAGAGTAGAGGACATGTATATAGGGGCACATATGGCTGTAAGCCCCTCCCTCTAGGATCCTCATGACCCCCTGATTGAGATCTTTACACCCCACAATTGTTTTGTTCTTTCCTTATTTAAAAACAATAAAACCTTTAAAACTAAAGTCTCCGACTGTGTGGCCCTCCCGATGGGTCCTGACTGGTCCTGATGGTTCCTGATGGGTCCTGATTGGTTCCTAATGGGTCCTGATGGATCCTGGTGGTTCCTGATAGTTCCTGACGGGTTCTGACAGTTCCTGACGGGTCTGATCGGTCCTGTCGGGGCCTGGTGGGTCCTCATTGGTCCTGATAGTTCCTGATGGGTCCTGATAGGTCCTGATGGGTCCTGACTGGTCCTGATGGTTCCTGATGGGTCCTGATGGGTTCTGATTGGTCCTGATAGTTCCTGACGGGTTCTGACAGTTCCTGATGGGTTCTGATTGGTCCTGTCGGGGACTGGTGGGTTTTGATGGTTCCTGACGGGTCACGATGGGTCCTGGAGATATGTCCTAGACCTTCACAATATGAAGACCACCCCCAGAGATGGATAGGACCTGGTGGACACAGAAGAGAGCGGCTTATAGCAAACACCAGCCTGGGCCCCCATTACAGTGCCCCCCAGGACACATGGGCCGGGGTCTCCCCTTCACCTCCTCTCCATGAACCTTTTACCGATCCTGCGCAGGTTTTCAGCACCCTATGGTGATAGGACTAGGACCTCCTCTGTCATGTGCTGCCCCTAGGGTACGTTCCCGTGTAGTGCGCACGTTGAGGTTCTTCTGTACACACGGTAGAGAACGAGGAGATGCCCGGCACCTTGGCAGCCGCCTCCGCCCGGTGGGGCCACATGTGGTGTCAGACAATGAGGCCTTTGTTCTCCACCACGAGCTCCTACGTTATATGGTGACGGGGACGACGGTCACATGATCCCAAAACACTGATTCAATTTACGATCATTATGGATCAGAACATAAGAAACACAAGGTCTCCTCCACGGCCAAACTATACATCCTGCTATAGGGGGCCCCCGACTACACACCAGACTGCTGCTATAGGGGGCCCCCGACTACACATTAGACTGCTGTTATAGGGGGCCCCAGACTACACACCAGACTGCTGTTATAGGGGGCCTCAGACTACACATTAGACTGCTGCTATAGGGGGCCCCAGACTACACACCAGACTGCTACTATAGGGGGCTCCAGACTACACACTAGACTGCTGTTATAGGGGACCCCAGACTACACACTAGACTGCTGTTATAGGGGGCCCCAGACTACACACCAGACTGCTGTTATAGGGGGCCCCAGACTACACACCAGACTGCTGTTATAGGGGGCCCCAGACTACACACCAGACTGCTGTTATAGGGGGCCCCAGACTACACACCAGACTGCTGTTATAGGGGGCCCCAGACTACACACCAGACTGCTGTTATAGGGGGCCCCAGACTACACACCAGACTGCTGTTATAGGGGGCCCCAGACTACACACCAGACTGCTGTTATAGGGGACCCCAGACTATACACCAGACTGCTGTTATAGGGGGCACCAGACTACACACCAGACTGCTGTTATAGGGGGCCCCAGACTACACACCAGACTGCTGTTATAGGGGGCCCCAGACTACACACCAGACTGCTGTTATAGGGGGCCCCAGACTACACACCAGACTGCTGTTATAGGGGGCCCCAGACTACACACCAGACTGCTGTTATAGGGGGCCCCAGACTACACACCAGACTGCTGTTATAGGGGGCCCCAGACTACACACCAGACTACTGCTATAGGGGGCCCCAGACTACACACCAGACTGCTGCTATAGGGGGCCCCAGACTACACACCAGACTGCTACTATAGGGGGCCCCAGACTACACATTAGACTGCAGCTATAGGGGGCCCCAGACTACACACCAGACTGCTGTTATAGGGGGCCCCAGACTACACACCAGACTGCTGTTATAGGGGGCCTCAGACTACACACCAGACTGCTGCTATAGGGGGCCCCAGACTACACACCAGACTGCAGCTATAGGGGGCCCCAGACTACACACCAGACTGCAGCTATAGGGGGCCCCAGACTACACACCAGACTGCAGCTATAGGGGGCCCCAGACTACACACCAGACTGCTGTTATAGGGGGCCCCAGACTACACATTAGACTGCAGCTATAGGGGGCCCCAGACTACACACCAGACTGCTGTTATAGGGGGCCTCAGACTACACACCAGACTACTGTTATAGGGGGCCCCAGACTACACACCAGACTGCTGTTATAGGGGGCCCCAGACTACACACCAGACTGCTGTTATAGGGGGCTCCAGACTACACACCAGACTGCTGTTATAGGGGACCCCAGACTATACACCAGACTGCTGTTATAGGGGGCACCAGACTACACACCAGACTGCTGTTATAGGGGGCCCCAGACTACACACCAGACTGCTGTTATAGGGGGCCCCAGACTACACACCAGACTGCTGCTATAGGACGCTCCAGACTACACACCAGACTGCTGCTATAGGGGGCTCCAGACTACACACCAGACTGCTGTTATAGGGGGCTCTAGACTACACACCAGACTACTGTTATAGGGGTCCCCGACTACACACCAGACTGCTGTTATAGGGGGCACCAGACTACACACCAGACTACTGTTATAGGGGTCCCCGACTACACACCAGACTGCTGTTATAGGGGGCCCCAGACTACACACCAGACTACTGTTATAGGGGGCCCCCGACTACACACCAGACTGCTGTTATAGGGGGCCCCAGACTACACACCAGACTGCTGTTATAGGGGGCACCAGACTACACACCAGACTGCTGTTATAGGGGGCCCCAGACTACACACCAGACTGCTGTTATAGGGGGCACCAGACTACACACCAGACTGCTGTTATAGGGGGCCCCAGACTACACACCAGACTACTGTTATAGGGGGCCTCAGACTACACACCAGACTACTGTTATAGGGGGCCCCCGACTACACACCAGACTGCTGCTATAGGGGGCTCCAGACTACACACCAGACTGCTGTTATAGGGGGCTCCAGACTACACACCAGACTACTGTTATAGGGGTCCCCGACTACACACCAGACTGCTGTTATAGGGGGCACCAGACTACACACCAGACTACTGTTATAGGGGTCCCCGACTACACACCAGACTGCTGTTATAGGGGGCCCCAGACTACACACCAGACTACTGTTATAGGGGGCCCCCGACTACACACCAGACTGCTGCTATAGGGGGCCCCCGACTACACACCAGACTGCTGTTATAGGGGGCCCCAGACTACACACCAGACTGCTGTTATAGGGGGCACCAGACTACACACCAGACTGCTGTTATAGGGGGCCCCAGACTACACACCAGACTGCTGTTATAGGGGGCACCAGACTACACACCAGACTGCTGTTATAGGGGGCCCCAGACTACACACCAGACTACTGTTATAGGGGGCCTCAGACTACACACCAGACTACTGTTATAGGGGGCCCCAGACTACACACCAGACTGCTGTTATAGGGGGCCCCAGACTACACACCAGACTGCTGTTATAGGGGGCCCCAGACTACACACCAGACTGCTGTTATAGGGGGCACCAGACTACACACCAGACTGCTGTTATAGGGGGCCCCAGACTACATACCAGACTACTGCTATAGGGGGCCCCAGACTACACACCAGACTGCTGTTATAGGGGGCACCAGACTACACACCAGACTGCTGTTATAGGGGGCACCAGACTACACACCAGACTGCTGTTATAGGGGGCCCCAGACTACACACCAGACTACTGTTATAGGGGGCCTCAGACTACACACCAGACTACTGTTATAGGGGGCCCCCGACTACACACCAGACTGCTGCTATAGGGGGCCCCAGACTACACACCAGACTGCTGTTATAGGGGGCCCCAGACTACACATTAGACTGCTGTTATAGGGGGCCCCAGACTACACACCAGACTACTGTTATAGGGGGCCCCCGACTACACACCAGACTGCTGTTATAGGGGGCCCCAGACTACACACCAGACTACTGTTATAGGAGGCCTCAGACTACACACCAGACTACTGTTATAGGGGGCCCCCGACTACACACCAGACTGCTGCTATAGGGGGCCCCAGACTACACACCAGACTGCAGCTATAGGGGGCCCCAGACTACACACCAGACTACTGTTATAGCGGGCCCCAGACTACACACCAGACTGCTGCTATAGGGGGCCCCAGACTACACACCAGACTGCAGCTATAGGGGGCTCCAGACTACACACCAGACTGCTGTTATAGGGGGCCCCAGACTACACACCAGACTGCTGCTATAGGGGGCCCCAGACTACACACCAGACTGCTGTTATAGGGGGCCCCAGACTACACACCAGACTGCTGCTATAGGGGGCCCCAGACTACACACCAGACTGCTGCTATAGGGGGCCCCAGACTACACACTAGACTGCTGTTATAGGGGGCCCCAGACTACACACCAGACTGCTGTTATAGGGGGCCCCAGACTACCCACCAGACTGCTGTTATAGGGGGCCCCAGACTACACACCAGACTGCTGTTATAGGGGGCCCCAGACTACACACCAGACTGCTGTTATAGGGGGCCCCAGACTATACACCAGACTGCTGCTATAGGGGGCCCCAGACTACACACCAGACTGCTGTTATAGGGGGCCCCAGACTACACACCAGACTGCTGTTATAGGGGGCTCCAGACTACACACCAGACTGCTGCTATAGGGGGCCCCAGACTACACACCAGACTGCTGTTATAGGGGGCCCCAGACTACACACCAGACTGCTGTTATAGGGGGCCCCAGACTACACACCAGACTGCTGCTATAGGGGGCCCCAGACTACACACCAGACTGCTGTTATAGGGGGCTCCAGACTACACACCAGACTGCTGTTATAGGGGGCTCCAGACTACACACCAGACTGCTGTTATAGGGGGCTCCAGACTACACACCAGACTGCTGTTATAGGGGGCCCCAGTCTACACACCAGACTGCTGTTATAGGGGGCCCCAGACTACACACCAGACTGCGGCTATAGGGGGCCCCAGACTACACACCAGACTGCTGTTATAGGGGGCCCCAGACTACACACCAGACTGCTGTTATAGGGGGCCCCAGACTATACACCAGACTGCTGCTATAGGGGGCCCCAGACTACACACCAGACTGCTGTTATAGGGGGCCCCAGACTACACACCAGACTGCTGTTATAGGGGGCTCCAGACTACACACCAGACTGCTGCTATAGGGGGCCCCAGACTACACACCAGACTGCTGTTATAGGGGGCCCCAGACTACACACCAGACTGCTGTTATAGGGGGCCCCAGACTACACACCAGACTGCTGCTATAGGGGGCCCCAGACTACACACCAGACTGCTGTTATAGGGGGCTCCAGACTACACACCAGACTGCTGTTATAGGGGGCTCCAGACTACACACCAGACTGCTGTTATAGGGGGCCCCAGACTACACACCAGACTGCTGTTATAGGGGGCCCCAGACTACACACCAGACTGCTGTTATGGGGGCTCCAGACTACACACTAGACTGCTGTTATGGGGGCCCCAGACTACACACTAGACTGCTGTTATAGGGGGCCCCAGACTACACACCAGACTGCTGTTATAGGGGGCCCCAAACTACACACCAGACTGCTGTTATAGGGGGCCCCAGACTACACACCAGACTGCTGTTATAGGGGACCCAGACTACACACCAGAATGCTGTTATAGGGGGCCCCAGACTACACACCAGACTGCTGTTATAGGGGGCCCCAGACTACACACCAGACTGCTGTTATAGGGGGCTCCAGACTACACACCAGACTGCTGCTATAGGGGGCCCCAGACTACACACCAGACTGCTGTTATAGGGGGCCCCAGACTACACACCAGACTGCTGTTATAGGGGGCCCCAGACTACACACCAGACTGCTGTTATAGGGGGCTCCAGACTACACACCAGACTGCTGTTATAGGGGGCCCCAGACTACATACCAGACTGCTGTTATAGGGGGCCCCAGACTACACACCAGACTGCTGCTATAGGGGGCCCCAGACTACACACCAGACTGCTGCTATAGGGGACCTCAGACTACATACCAGAATGCTGTTATAGGGGGCCCCAGACTACACACCAGACTGCTGTTATAGGGGGCCCCAGACTACACACCAGACTGCTGCTATAGGGGGCCCCAGACTACACACCAGACTGCTGCTATAGGGGACCTCAGACTACACACCAGACTGCTGTTATAGGGGGCCCCAGACTACACACCAGACTGCTGTTATAGGGGGCTCCAGACTACACACCAGACTGCTGCTATAGGGGGCCCCAGACTACACACCAGACTGCTGCTATAGGGGGCCCCAGACTACACACCAGACTGCGGCTATAGGGGGCTCCAGACTACACACCAGACTGCTGCTATAGGGGACCTCAGACTACACACCAGACTGCTGTTATAGGGGACCCCAGACTACACACTAAACTGCTGTTATAGAGGGCCCCAGACTACATACTAAACTGCTGTTATAGGGGGCTCCAGACTACACACCAGACTGCTGTTATAGGGGGTGCTCCAGACTACACACCAGACTGCTGTTATAGGGGGCTCCAGACTACACACCAGACTGCTACTATAGGGGGCCCCAGACTGCACACCAGACTGCTGTTATAGGGGGCCCCAGACTACACACCAGACTGCTGTTATAGGGGGCCCCAGACTACACACCAGACTGCTGCTATAGGGGGCCCCAGACTACACACCAGACTGCTGTTATAGGGGGCCCCAGACTACACACCAGACTGCTGTTATAGGGGGCCCCAGACTACACACCAGACTGCTGTTATAGGGGGCCCCAGACTACACACCAGAATGCTGTTATAGGGGGCCCCAGACTACACACCAGACTGCTGTTATAGGAGGCCCCAGACTACACACCAGACTGCTGTTATAGGGGGCCCCAGACTACATACTAGACATCTGTTATAGGGGGCCCCAGACTACACACCAGACTGCTGCTATAGGGGGCTCCAGACTACACACCAGACTGCTGTTATAGGGGGCCCCCGACTACACACCAGACTGCTGTTATAGGGGGCCCCCGACTACACACCAGACTACTGTTATAGGGGGCCCCAGACTACACACCAGACTGCTGCTATAGGGGGCTCCAGACTACACACCAGACTGCTGTTATAGGGGGCCCCAGACTACACACCAGACTGCTGTTATAGGGGGTCCCAGACTACACACCAGACTGCTGTTATAGGGGGCCCCAGACTACACACCAGACTGCTGTTATAGGGGGCCCCAGACTACACACCAGACTGCTGTTATAGGGGGCCCCAGACTACACACCAGACTGCTGTTATAGGGGGTCCCAGACTACACACCAGACTGCTGTTATAGGGGGCTCCACACTATACACCAGACTGCTGTTATAGGGGGCCCCAGACTACACACCAGACTGCTGTTATAGGGGGCCCCAGACTACACACCAGACTGCTGTTATAGGGGGCCCCAGACTACACACCAGACTGCTGTTATAGGGGGCCCCCGACTACACACCAGACTGCTGTTATAGGGGGCCCCAGACTACACACCAGACTGCTGTTATAGGGGGCCCCAGACTACACACCAGACTGCTGTTATAGGGGGCCCCAGACTACACACCAGACTGCTGTTATAGGGGGCCCCAGACTACACACCAGACTGCTGCTATAGGGGGCACCAGACTACACACCAGACTGCTGTTATAGGGGGCCCCAGACTACACACCAGACTGCTGTTATAGGGGGCCCCAGACTACACACCAGACTGCTGTTATAGGGGGCTCCAGACTACACACCAGACTACTGTTATAGGGGTCCCCGACTACACACCAGACTGCTGTTATAGGGGGCACCAGACTACACACCAGACTACTGTTATAGGGGTCCCCGACTACACACCAGACTGCTGTTATAGGGGGCCCCAGACTACACACCAGACTGCTGCTATAGGGGGCCCCAGACTACACACCAGACTGCTGCTATAGGGGGCCCCAGACTACACACCAGACTGCTGTTATAGGGGGCACCAGACTACACACCAGACTGCTGTTATAGGGGGCCCCAGACTACACACCAGACTGCTGTTATAGG
Source organism: Hyla sarda (assembly GCF_029499605.1). NCBI lineage: Eukaryota > Metazoa > Chordata > Amphibia > Anura > Hylidae > Hyla > Hyla sarda. The sequence continues at coordinate 203,075 of NW_026609781.1, forward strand.
GGGCCCCAGACTACACACCAGACTGCTGTTATAGGGGGCCCCAGACTACACACCAGACTGCTGTTATAGGGGACCCCAGACTACACACCAGACTGCTGTTATAGGGGGCCCCAGACTACACACCAGACTGCTGTTATAAGGGGCTCCAGACCACACACCAGACTGCTGTTATAGGGGGCCCCAGACTACACACCAGACTGCTGTTATAGGGGGCCCCAGACTACACACCAGACTACTGTTATAGGGGGCCCCAGACTACACACCAGACTGCTGCTATAGTGGGCCCCAGACTACACACCAGACTGCTGTTATAGGGGGCCCCAGACTACACACCAGACTGCTGTTATAGGGGGCCCCAGACTACACACCAGACTGCTGCTATAGGGGGCCCAAGACTACACACCAGACTGCTGTTATAGGGGGCCCCAGACTACACACTAGACTGCTGTTATAGGGGGCCCCAGACTACACACCAGACTACTGTTATAGGGGGCCCCAGACTACACACCAGACTGCTGTTATAGGGGGCCCCAGACTACACACCAGACTGCTGTTATAGGGGGCCCCAGACTACACACCAGACTGCTGTTATAGGGGGCCCCCGACTACACACCAGACTGCTGTTATAGGGGGCCCCAGACTACACACCAGACTGCTGTTATAGGGGGCCCCAGACTACACACCAGACTGCTTTTATAGGGGGCCCCAGACTACACACCAGACTGCTGCTATAGGGGGCCCCAGACTACACACTAGACTGCTTTTATAGGGGGCCCCAGACTACACACCAGACTGCTGTTATAGGGGGCCCCAGACTACACACCAGACTGCTGCTATAGGGGGCCCCAGACTACACACCAGACTGCTGTTATAGGGGGCCCCAGACTACACACCAGACTGCTGCTATAGGGGGCTCCAGACTACACACCAGACTGCTGCTATAGGGGGCCCCAGACTACCCACCAGACTGCTGTTATAGGGGGCCCCAGACTACACACTAGACTGCTGTTATAGGGGACCCCAGACTACACACCAGACTGCTGCTATAGGGGGCCCCCGACTACACACCAGACTGCTGTTATAGGGGGCACCAGACTACACACCAGACTGCTGTTATAGGGGGCCCCAGACTACACACCAGACTGCTGTTATAGGGGGCCCCAGACTACACACCAGACTGCTGTTATAGGGGGCCCCAGACTACACACCAGACTGCTGTTATAGGGGGCCCCAGACTACACACCAGACTGCTGTTATAGGGGGCCCCAGACTACACACCAGACTGCTTTTATAGGGGGCCCCAGACTACACACCAGACTGCTGTTATAGGGGGCCCCAGACTACACACCAGACTGCTGCTATAGGGGGCCCCAGACTACACACTAGACTGCTGTTATAGGGGGCCCCAGACTACACACCAGACTGCTGTTATAGGGGGCTCCAGACTACACACCAGACTGCTGTTATAGGGGGCCCCGACTACACACCAGACTGCTGCTATAGGGGGCCCCAGACTACACACCAGACTGCTGTTATAGGGGGCTCCAGACTACACACCAGACTGCTGTTATAGGGGGCCCCAGACTACACACCAGACTGCTGTTATAGGGGGCCCCAGACTACACACTAGACTGCTGTTATAGGGGGCCCCAGACTACACACTAGACTGCTGTTATAGGGGGCCCCAGACTACACACTAGACTGCTGTTATAGGGGGCCCCAGACTACACACCAGACTGCTTTTATAGGGGGCCCCAGACTACACACCAGACTGCTGTTATAGGGGGCCCCAGACTACACACCAGACTGCTGTTATAGGGGGCCCTAGACTACACACCAGACTACTGTTATAGGGGGCCCCAGACTACACACCAGACTGCTGTTATAGGGGGCACCAGACTACACACCAGACTACTGTTATAGGGGGCACCAGACTACACACCAGACTGCTGTTATAGGGGGCCCCAGACTACACACCAGACTGCTTTTATAGGGGGCCCTAGACTACACACCAGACTGCTGCTATAGGGGGCCCCAGACTACACACCAGACTGCTGTTATAGGGGGCGCTCTAGTGGTAGGTGGGGGGCCTGTTACAGACATTACAGCTCAGGAGCTTCAGCCCTATCTTGGGTTTTGGACTCTAATTTGTGGCTCAGCCCCACAGTTACGGCAGTTTTTGGGATCCATCTTTTCAGCTCCCATAGTTTTCATGTTTTTGGGTCGAGGCCGCCCAGAAATACATCACAAGACGAATGCAGTTTGGACCTTTTACAGGACACGCAGGGATTTTGGCACAATCGAGGCCCCATCGCTCCCGTTGTTGGTTACTTGGGAATTCTGCAGCTTTTCATACATCACAAATGTTCCCTCTTTGTTTTCTGTGTCTCTTAGTAACAAAAAACTGTTATTTACTGGGAGATAAATGTCAATACGAGGCTGCAGGGGCCCCCAGATGAGTGGATTCTAGGGGCCCCTGTGGTCATCCAAAAGATCTAATGGGCATCTGTAAATTACCCAACGAGAAGGGCCCCTAGAATCTGTAATCTGAAGTAGTGAAGGGGTGAAATGTATAGTCTGTAATAGAAGGATTCCTGTTCTTTCTATGATCATAGAGATGAGTGCAGGGAAGGGATAGAGAGGACTGTGCAGCTGTAACTGTATGACCACACTGTTCTCTCTATGATCATAGAGATGAGTGCAGGGAGGGGATAGAGAGGACTGTGCAGCTGTATCTGTATGACCACAGTTCTCTCTATGATCATAGAGATGAGTGCAGGGAGGGGATAGAGAGGACTGTGCAGCTGTAACTGTATGACCACAGTTCTCTCTATGATCATAGAGAAGAGTGCAGGGAGGGGATAGAGAGGACTGTGCAGCTGTATCTGTATGACCACACAGTTCTCTCTATGATCACAGAGATGAGTGCAGGGAGGGGATAGAGAGGACTGTGCAGCTGTATCTGTATGACCACAGTTCTCTCTATGATCATAGAGATTAGTGCAGGGAGGGGATAGAGAGGACTGTGCAGCTGTAACTATATGGCCACACAGTTCTATCTATGATCATAGAGATGAGTGCAGGGAGGGGATAGAGAGGACTGTGTAGCTGTAACTGTATGACCACACAGTTCTCTCTATGATCATAGAGATGAGTGCAGGGAGGGAATAGAGAGGACTGTGCAGCTGTAACTATATGGCCACACAGTTCTCTCTATGATCATAGAGATGAATGCAGGGAAGGGATAGAGAGGACTGTGCAGCTGTATCTGTATGACCACAGTTCTATCTATGATCATAGAGATGAGTGCAGGGAGGGGATAGAGAGGACTGTGCAGCTTTAAATGTATGACCACACAGTTCTCTCTACGATCATAGAGATGAGTGCAGGGAAGAGATTTAGAGGACTGTGCAGCTGTAACTGTATGACCACACAGTTCTCTCTATGATCATAGAGATGAGTGCAGGGAGGGGATAGAGAGGACTGTACAGCTGTAACTATATGACCACACAGTTCTTTCTATGATCACAGCGATGAGTGCAGGGAGGGGATAGAGAGGACTGTGCAGCTATAACTGTATGAATACACAGTTCTTTCTATGATGATAGAAATGAGTGCAGGGAGGGGATAGATGGGACTGTGCAGCTGTATCTGTATGACCACACTGTTCTTTCTATGATAATAGAGATGAGTGCAGAGAAGGGATAGAGAGGACTGTGCAGCTGTAACTGTATGACCACACAGTTCTCTCTATGATCATAGAGATGAGTGCAGGGGAAGGGATAGAGAGAACTGTGCAGCTGTAACTGTATGACCACACAGTTCTTTCTATGATCATAGAGATGAGTGCAGGGAAGGGATAGAGAGGACTGTACAGCTGTAACTATATGACCACACATTTCTCTCTATAATCTGAGAGGTGAGTGCAGGGAGGGAATAGAGAGGACTGTGCAGCTGTAACTGTATACTATATGACCACACAGTTCTCTCTATGATGATAGAGATGAGTGCAGGGAGGGGATAGAGAGGACTGTGCAGCTGTAACTGTATGACCACACAGTTCTTTCTATGATAATAGAGATGAGTGCAGGGAGGGAATAGAGAGGACTGTGCAGCTGTAACTGTATGACCACACAGTTCTCTCTATGATCATAGAGATGAGTGCAGGGAAGGGATAGAGAGGACTGTGCAGCTGTAACTGTATGACCATATAGGTCTCTTTATAATCATAGAGATGAGTACAGGGAGGGGATAGAGAGGACTGTGCAGCTGTATCTGTATGACCACACAGTTCTCTCTATGATCATAGAGATGAGTGCAGAGAGGGGATATAGAGGACTGTGCAGCTGTAACTGTATGACCACACAGTTCTGTCTATGATCATAGAGATGAGTGCAGGGAGGGAATAGAGAGGACTGTGCAGCTGTTTCTGTATGACCACACAGTTCTCTATGATCATAAAGATGAGTGCAGCGAGGGAATAGAGAGGACTGTGCAGCTTTAACTGTATGACCACACAGTTCTCTCTATGATCATAGAGATGAGTGCAGGGAGGGGATAGAGAGGACTGTACAGCTGTAACTATATGACCACAGTTCTCTCTATGATCAGAGAGATGAGTGCAGGGAGGGAATAGAGAGGACTGTGCAGCTGTAACTGTATGACCACACACTTCTCTCTATGATCATAGAGATGAGTGCAGGGAGGGGATAGAGAGGACTGTGCAGCTGTAACTGTATGACTACACAGTTCTCTCTATGATCATAGAGATGAATGCAGGGAAGGGATAGAGAGAACTGTTCAGGTGTAACTATATGACCACACACTTCTCTCTATGATCATAGAGATTAGTGCAGAGAGGGGATAGAGAGGACTGTGCAGCTGTAACTATATGACCACACAGTTCTCTCTATGATGATAGAGATGAGTGCAGGGAGGGGATAGAGAGGACTGTGCAGCTGTAACTATATGACCACACAGTTCTCTCTATGATCATAGAGATGATTGCAGAGAGGGGATAGAGAGGACTGTGCAGCTGTAACTATATGACCACACAGTTCTCTCTATGATCATAGAGATGAGTGCAGAGAGGGGATAGAGAGGACTGTGCAGCTGTAACTATATGACCACACAGACCTCTCTATGATGTATGTGCAGACACAGTTCTTCTGGGATTGTACTAAAACTGCAAAGTGTCTATTGAATCCTGTGCGATTCACATCCATAGTATTATATGTGAGTCTAGTCTTAGTGTTTAGTCCTGTGTGAGTCTATCAGTGCCGAGTCCTGTGTGAGTCTTTTCTCAGTGCGGAGTCCTGTGTGAGTCTTTTCTCAGTGTTGTGTTCTGTGTGAGTCTTTTCTCAGTACCGAGTCCTGTGTGAGTCTTTTCTCAGTGCTGAGTCCTGTGCGAGTCTTTTCTCAGCGCTGAGTTCTGTGTGAGTCTTTTCTTAGTGTTGTGTTCTGTGTGAGTCTTTTCTCAGTACCGAGTCCTGTGTGAGTCTTTTCTCAGTGCTGAGTCCTGTGCGAGTCTTTTCTCAGCGCTGAGTTCTGTGTGAGTCTTTTCTTAGTGTTGTGTTCTGTGTGAGTCTTTTCTCAGCGCTGAGTTCTGTGTGAGTCTTTTCTCAGTGTTGTGTTCTGTGTGAGTCTTTTCTCAGTGCTGAGTCCTGTGTGAGTCTTTTCTTAGTGTTGTGTCCTGTGTGAGTCTTTTCCCAGTGTTGAGTCCTGTGTGAGTCTTTTCTCAGTGTTGTGTTCTGTGTGAGTCTTTTCTTAGTGTTGTGTTCTGTGTGAGTCTTTTCCCAGTGTTGTGTTCTGTGTGAGTCTTTTCCCAGTGTTGTGTTCTGTGTGAGTCTTTTCTTAGTGTTATGTTCTGTGTGAGTCTTTTCTTAGTGTTGTGTTCTGTGTGAGTCTTTTCCCAGTGTTGTGTTCTGTGTGAGTCTTTTCTTAGTGTTGTGTTCTGTGAGTCTTTTCCCAGTGTTGTGTTCTGTGTGAGTCTTTTCTTAGTGTTGTGTTCTGTGTGAGTCTTTTCCCAGTGTTGTGTTCTGTGTGAGTCTTTTCTTAGTGTTGTGTTCTGTGAGTCTTTTCCCAGTGTTGCGTTCTGTGTGAGTCTTTTCTTAGTGTTGTGTTCTGTGTGAGTCTTTTCCCAGCGTTGTGTTCTGTGTGAGTCTTTTCTTAGTGTTGTGTTCTGTGTGAGTCTTTTCTTAGTGTTGTGTTCTGTGTGAGTCTTTTCTTAGTGTTGTGTTCTGTGTGAGTCTTTTCTTAGTGTTGTGTTCTGTGTGAGTCTTTTCTCAGTGTTGTGTCCTGTGTGAGTCTTTTCTTAGTGTTGTGTTCTGTGTGAGTCTTTTCTCAGTGCTGAGTCCTGTGCGAGTCTTTTCTTAGTGTTGTGTTCTGTGTGAGTCTTTTCTTAGTGTTGTGTTCTGTGTGAGTCTTTTCTCAGTGCTGAGTCCTGTGCGAGTCTTTTCTCAGTGCTGAGTCCTGTGCGAGTCTTTTCTTAGTGTTGTGTTCTGTGTGAGTCTTTTCTCAGTGTTGTGTTCTGTGTGAGTCTTTTCTCAGCGCTGAGTCCTGTGTGAGTCTTTTCTCAGTGTTGTGTTCTGTGTGAGTCTTTTCTCAGTGCCGAGTCCTGTGTGAGTCTTTTCTCAGTGTTGAGTCCTGTGTGAGTCTTTTCTTAGTGTTGTGTTCTGTGTGAGTCTTTTCTTAGTGTTGTGTTCTGTGTGAGTCTTTTCTTAGTGTTGAGTCCTGTGTGAGTCTTTTCTTAGTGTTGTGTTCTGTGTGAGTCTTTTCTTAGTGTTGTGTTCTGTGTGAGTCTTTTTTCAGTGCTGAGTCCTGTGTGAGTCTTTTCCCAGTGTTGTGTTCTGTGTGAGTCTTTTCCCAGTGTTGTGTTCTGTGTGAGTCTTTTCTTAGTGTTGTGTTCTGTGTGAGTCTTTTCTTAGTGTTGTGTTCTGTGTGAGTCTTTTCCCAGTGTTGTGTTCTGTGTGAGTCTTTTTTCAGTGTTGTGTTCTGTGTGAGTCTTTTCTTAGTGTTGTGTTCTGTGTGAGTCTTTTCTCAGTGTTGTGTTCTGTGTGAGTCTCTTTTCTCAGCGCTGAGTCCTGTGTGAGTCTCTTTTCTCAGTGTTGAGTCCTGTGTGAGTCTTTTCCCAGTGTTGTGTTCTGTGTGAGTCTTTTCTTAGTGTTGTGTTCTGTGTGAGTCTTTTCTCAGTGTTGTGTTCTGTGTGAGTTTTTTCTTAGTGTTGTGTTCTGTGTGAGTCTTTTCTCAGTGCTGAGTCCTGTGCGAGTCTTTTCTTAGTGTTGTGTTCTGTGTGAGTCTTTTCTTAGTGTTGTGTTCTGTGTGAGTCTTTTCTCAGCGCTGAGTCCTGTGTGAGTCTCTTTTCTCAGTGCTGAGTCCTGTGTGAGTCTTTTCTCAGTGTTGTGTTCTGTGTGAGTCTTTTCTTAGTGTTGTGTTCTGTGTGAGTCTTTTCTCAGTGTTGAGTCCTGTGTGAGTCTTTTTTCAGTGCTGAGTCCTGTGTGAGTCTTTTCTCAGTGCGGATTCTATGTGAGTCTTTTCTCAGTGCTGAGTCCTGTGTGAGTCTTTTCTCAGTGCTGAGTCCTGTGTGAGTCTAGTCTTAGTGTTTAGTCCTGTGTGAGTCTATCAGCGCTGAGTTCTGTGTGAGTCTTTTCTCAGTGTTGTGTTCTGTGTGAGTCTTTTCTTAGTGTTGTGTTCTGTGTGAGTCTTTTCTCAATGCGGAGTTCTGTGTGAGTCTTTTCTCAGTACTGAGTCCTGTGTGAGTCTTTTCTTAGTGTTGTGTTCTGTGTGAGTCTTTTCTTAGTGTTGTGTTCTGTGTGAGTCTTTTCTCAGTGCTGAGTCCTGTGTGAGTCTTTTCTTAGTGTTGTGTTCTGTGTGAGTCTTTTCCCAGTGTTGTGTTCTGTGTGAGTCTTTTCTTAGTGTTGTGTTCTGTGTGAGTCTTTTCTTAGTGTTGTGTTCTGTGTGAGTCTTTTCTCAGCGCTGAGGACTGTGTGAGTCTTTTCTCAGTGTTGTGTTCTGTGTGAGTCTTTTCTCAGTGCCGAGTCCTGTGTGAGTCTTTTCTCAGTGTTGAGTCCTGTGTGAGTCTTTTCTTAGTGTTGTGTTCTGTGTGAGTCTTTTCTTAGTGTTGTGTTCTGTGTGAGTCTTTTCTTAGTGTTGTGTTCTGTGTGAGTCTTTTCTTAGTGTTGTGTTCTGTGTGAGTCTTTTCTTAGTGTTGTGTTCTGTGTGAGTCTTTTCTTAGTGTTGTGTTCTGTGTGAGTCTTTTCTGAGTGTTGAGTCCTGTGTGAGTCTTTTTTCAGTGCTGAGTCCTGTGTGAGTCTTTTCCCAGTGTTGTGTTCTGTGTGAGTCTTTTCTTAGTGTTGTGTCCTGTGTGAGTCTTTTCTCAGTGCGGATTCTATGTGAGTCTTTTCTCAGTGCTGAGTCCTGTGTGAGTCTTTTCTCAGTGCTGAGTCCTGTGTGAGTCTAGTCTTAGTGTTTAGTCCTGTGTGAGTCTATCAGCGCTGAGTTCTGTGTGAGTCTTTTCTCAGTGTTGTGTTCTGTGTGAGTCTTTTCTTAGTGTTGTGTTCTGTGTGAGTCTTTTCTCAATGCGGAGTTCTGTGTGAGTCTTTTCTTAGTGTTGTGTTCTGTGTGAGTCTTTTCTTAGTGTTGTGTTCTGTGTGAGTCTTTTCTCAGTGCTGAGTCCTGTGTGAGTCTTTTCTTAGTGTTGTGTTCTGTGTGAGTCTTTTCCCAGTGTTGTGTTCTGTGTGAGTCTTTTCTTAGTGTTGTGTTCTGTGTGAGTCTTTTCTTAGTGTTGTGTTCTGTGTGAGTCTTTTCTCAGCGCTGAGGACTGTGTGAGTCTTTTCTCAGTGTTGTGTTCTGTGTGAGTCTTTTCTCAGTGCCGAGTCCTGTGTGAGTCTTTTCTCAGTGTTGAGTCCTGTGTGAGTCTTTTCTTAGTGTTGTGTTCTGTGTGAGTCTTTTCTTAGTGTTGTGTTCTGTGTGAGTCTTTTCTTAGTGTTGTGTTCTGTGTGAGTCTTTTCTTAGTGTTGTGTTCTGTGTGAGTCTTTTCTTAGTGTTGTGTTCTGTGTGAGTCTTTTCTGAGTGTTGAGTCCTGTGTGAGTCTTTTTTCAGTGCTGAGTCCTGTGTGAGTCTTTTCCCAGTGTTGTGTTCTGTGTGAGTCTTTTCTTAGTGTTGTGTTCTGTGTGAGTCTTTTCCCAGTGTTGAGTTCTGTGTGAGTCTTTTCCCAGTGTTGTGTTCTGTGTGAGTCTTTTCTTAGTGTTGTGTTCTGTGTGAGTCTTTTCTTAGTGTTGTTTTCTGTGTGAGTCTTTTCCCAGTGTTGTGTTCTGTGTGAGTCTTTTTTCAGTGTTGTGTTCTGTGTGAGTCTCTTTTCTCAGTGCTGAGTCCTGTGTGAGTCTTTTCTTAGTGTTGTGTTCTGTGTGAGTCTTTTCTCAGTGTTGTGTTCTGTGTGAGTCTCTTTTCTCAGCGCTGAGTCCTGTGTGAGTCTCTTTTCTCAGTGTTGAGTCCTGTGTGAGTCTTTTCTCAGTGTTGTGTTCTGTGCGAGTCTTTTCTTAGTGTTGTGTTCTGTGTGAGTCTTTTCTCAGTGTTGAGTCCTGTGTGAGTCTTTTTTCAGTGCTGAGTCCTGTGTGAGTCTTTTCTCAGTGCGGAGTCCTGTGTGAGTCTTTTCTCAGTGTTGTGTTCTGTGCGAGTCTTTTCTTAGTGTTGTGTTCTGTGTGAGTCTTTTCTCAGTGCTGAGTCCTGTGTGAGTCTTTTCTTAGTGTTGTGTTCTGTGTGAGTCTTTTCTCAATGCGGAGTTCTGTGTGAGTCTTTTCTCAGTACTGAGTCCTGTGTGAGTCTTTTCTTAGTGTTGTGTTCTGTGTGAGTCTTTTCTTAGTGTTGTGTTCTGTGTGAGTCTTTTCTCAGTGCTGAGTCCTGTGTGAGTCTTTTCTTAGTGTTGTGTTCCGTGTGAGTCTTTTCTTAGTGTTGTGTACTGTGTGAGTCTTTTCTCAGCGCTGAGGACTGTGTGAGTCTTTTCTCAGTGTTGTGTTCTGTGTGAGTCTTTTCTCAGTGCCGAGTCCTGTGTGAGTCTTTTCTCAGTGTTGAGTCCTGTGTGAGTCTTTTCTTAGTGTTTAGTCCTGTGTGAGTCTTTTTTCAGTGCTGAGTCCTGTGTGAGTCTTTTCCCAGTGTTGTGTTCTGTGTGAGTCTTTTCTTAGTGTTGTGTTCTGTGTGAGTCTTTTCCCAGTGTTGTGTTCTGTGTGAGTCTTTTCTTAGTGTTGTGTCCTGTGTGAGTCTTTTCCCAGTGTTGTGTTCTGTGTGAGTCTTTTCTTAGTGTTGTGTTCTGTGTGAGTCTTTTCTCAGTGTTGTGTTCTGTGTGAGTCTTTTCTTAGTGTTGTGTTCTGTGTGAGTCTTTTCTCAGCGCTGAGTCCTGTGTGAGTCTCTTTTCTCAGTGCTGAGTCCTGTGTGAGTCTTTTCTCAGTGTTGTGTTCTGTGTGAGTCTTTTCTCAGTGTTGTGTTCTGTGTGAGTCTCTTTTCTCAGCGCTGAGTCCTGTGTGAGTCTCTTTTCTCAGTGTTGAGTCCTGTGTGAGTCTTTTCCCAGTGTTGTGTTCTGTGTGAGTCTTTTCTTAGTGTTGTGTTCTGTGTGAGTCTTTTCTCAGTGTTGTGTTCTGTGTGAGTCTTTTCTTAGTGTTGTGTTCTGTGTGAGTCTTTTCTCAGCGCTGAGTCCTGTGTGAGTCTCTTTTCTCAGTGCTGAGTCCTGTGTGAGTCTCTTTTCTCTGTGCTGAGTCCTGTGTGAGTCTTTTCTCAGCGCTGAGTCCTGTGTGAGTCTCTTTTCTCAGTGCTGAGTCCTGTGTGAGTCTCTTTTCTCAGTGCTGAGTCCTGTGTGAGTCTTTTCTCAGTACCGAGTCCTGTGTGAGTCTTTTCTCAGCGCTGAGTCCTGTGTGAGTCTTTTCTCAGTGCTGAGTCCTGTGTGAGTCTTTTCTCAGCGCTGAGTTCTGTGTGAGTCTTTTTTCAGTGCTGAGTCCTGTGTGAGTCTTTTCTTAGTGTTGAGTCCTGTGTGAGTCTTTTCTTAGTGTTGAGTCCTGTGTGAGTCTTTTCTTAGTGCTGAGTCCTGTGTGAGTTTTTTTCTCAGTGTTGAGTCCTGTGTGAGTCTTTTCTTAGTGCTGAGTCCTGTGTGAGTCTTTTCTCAGTGTTGTGTTCTGTGTGAGTCTTTTCTTAGTGTTGAGTCCTGTGCGAGTCTCTTTTCTCAGTGTTGAGTCCTGTGTGAGTTTTTTCTCAGTGTTGAGTCCTGTGTGAGTCTTTTCTTAGTGCTGAGTCCTGTGTGAGTCTTTTCTCAGTGTTGTGTTCTGTGTGAGTCTTTTCCCAGTGTTGTGTTCTGTGTGAGTCTTTTCTTAGTGTTGAGTCCTGTGTGAGTCTTTTCTCAGTGTTGAGTCCTGTGTGAGTCTTTTCTTAGTGTTGAGTCCTGTGTGAGTCTTTTCTTAGTGCTGAGTCCTGTGTGAGTTTTTTTTCTCAGTGTTGAGTCCTGTGTGAGTCTTTTCCCAGTGTTGTGTTCTGTGTGAGTCTTTTCTCAGTGTTGTGTTCTGTGTGAGTCTTTTCTTAGTGTTGTGTTCTGTGTGAGTCTTTACTCAGTGTTGAGTCCTGTGTGAGTCTTTTCTCAGCGCTGAGTCCTGTATGAGTCTTTTCTCAGTGCTGAGTCCTGTGTGAGTCTTTTCTCAGTGCTGAGTCCTGTGTGAGTCTTTTCTTAGTGTTGTGTTCTGTGTGAGTCTTTTCTTAGTGTTGTGTTCTGTGTGAGTCTTTTCTCAGTGCTGAGTCCTGTGTGAGTCTTTTCTTAGTGGTGAGTCCTGTGTGAATCTTTTCTCAGCGCTGAGTTCTGTGTGAGTCTTTTCTCAGTGCTGAGTTCTGTGTGAGTCTTTTCTCAGTGCTGAGTCCTGTGTGAGTCTCTTTTCTCAGTGCCGAGTCCTGTGTGAGTCTTTTCTCAGTGTTGAGTCCTGTGTGAGTCTTTTTTCAGTGCTGAGTCCTGTGTGAGTCTTTTTTCAGTGCTGAGTCCTGTGTGAGTCTTTTCTTAGTGTTGAGTCCTGTGTGAGTCTTTTCTCAGTGTTGAGTCCTGTGTGAGTCTTTTTCAGTGCTGAGTCCTGTGTGAGTCTTTTCTCAGTGCTGAGTCCTGTGAGTCTTTTCTCAGTGCTGAGTCCTGTGTGAGTCTTTTCTCAGTGCCGAGTCCTGTGTGAGTCTTTTCTCAGTGCTGAGTCCTGTGTGAGTCTTTTCTCAGTGTTGAGTCCTGTGTGAGTCTTTTCTCAGCGCTGACTTCTGTGAGTCTTTTCTCAGTGCTGAGTCCTGTGTGAGTCTTTTCTCAGTGCTGAGTCCTGTGTGAGTCTCTTTTCTCAGTGATGAGTCCTGTGTGAGTCTTTTCTCAGTGTTGTGTTCTGTGTGAGTCTCTTTTCTCAGTGTTGAGTTCTGTGTGAGTCTCTTTTCTCAGTGTCGTGTTCTGTGTGAGTCTTTTCTCAGTGTTGTGTTCTGTGTGAGTCTCTTTTCTCAGTGTTGAGTTCTGTGTGAGTCTCTTTTCTCAGTGTTGTGTTCTGTGTGAGTCTTTTCTCAGTGTTGTGTTCTGTGTGAGTCTTTTCTCAGTGCCGAGTCCTGTGTGAGTCTTTTCTCAGTGCTGAGTCCTGTGTGAGTCTTTTCTCAGTGTTGTGTTCCGTGTGAGTCTCTTTTCTCAGTGTTGAGTTCTGTGTGAGTCTCTTTTCTCAGTGTTGTGTTCTGTGTGAGTCTTTTCTCAGTGTTGTGTTCTGTGTGAGTCTTTTCTCAGTGTTGTGTTCTGTGTGAGTCTTTTCTCAGTGCTGAGTCCTGTGTGAGTCTTTTCCCAGTGCTGAGTCCTGTGTGAGTCTTTTCCCAGTGCTGAGTCCTGTGTGAGTCTCTTTTCTCAGTGCTGAGTCCTCTGTGAGTCTTTTCTTAGTGTTGTGTTCTGTGTGAGTCTTTTCTTAGTGTTGAGTCCTGTGTGAGTCTTTTCTTAGTGTTGTGTTCTGTGTGAGTTTTTTCTCAGTGTTGAGTCCTGTGTGAGTCTTTTCCCAGTGTTGAGTCCTGTGTGAGTCTTTTCTCAGTGTTGTGTTCTGTGTGAGTCTTTTCTTAGTGTTGTGTTCTGTGTGAGTCTTTTCTCAGTGTTGTGTTCTGTGTGAGTCTTTTCTTAGTTTTCTGTTCTGTGTGAGTCTTTTCTCAGTGTTGAGTCCTGTGTGAGTCTCTTTTCTCAGTGTTGAGTCCTGTGTGAGTCTTTTCTCAGTGTTGTGTTCTGTGTAAGTCTTTTCTCAGTGTTGAGTCCTGTGTGAGTCTTTTCTCAGTGCTGAGTCCTGTGTGAGTCTTTTCTCAGTGCTGAGTCCTGTGTGAGTCTTTTCCCAGTGTTGCGTTCTGTGTGAGTCTTTTCCCAGTGTTGTGTTCTGTGTGAGTCTCTTTTCTCAGTGTTGTGTCCTTTGTGAGTCTTTTCCCAGTGTTGTGTCCTTTGTGAGTCTTTTCCCAGTGTTGTGTTCTGTGTGAGTCTTTTCTTAGTGTTGTGTTCTGTGTGAGTCTTTTCTCAGTGTTGTGTTCTGTGTGAGTCTTTTCTTAGTGTTGTGTTCTGTGTGAGTCTTTTCTCAGCGCTGAGTCCTATGTGAGTCTCTTTTCTCAGTGCTGAGTCCTGTGTGAGTCTTTTCTCAGCGCTGAGTCCTGTGTGAGTCTCTTTTCTCAGTGCTGAGTCCTGTGTGAGTCTCTTTTCTCAGTGCTGAGTCCTGTGTGAGTCTTTTCTCAGTACCGAGTCCTGTGTGAGTCTTTTCTCAGCGCTGAGTCCTGTGTGAGTCTTTTCTCAGTGCTGAGTCCTGTGTGAGTCTTTTCTCAGCGCTGAGTTCTGTGTGAGTCTTTTTTCAGTGCTGAGTCCTGTGTGAGTCTTTTCTTAGTGTTGAGTCCTGTGTGAGTCTTTTCTTAGTGTTGAGTCCTGTGTGAGTCTTTTCTTAGTGCTGAGTCCTGTGTGAGTTTTTTTCTCAGTGTTGAGTCCTGTGTGAGTCTTTTCTTAGTGCTGAGTCCTGTGTGAGTCTTTTCTCAGTGTTGTGTTCTGTGTGAGTCTTTTCTTAGTGTTGAGTCCTGTGCGAGTCTCTTTTCTCAGTGTTGAGTCCTGTGTGAGTTTTTTCTCAGTGTTGAGTCCTGTGTGAGTTTTTTCTCAGTGTTGAGTCCTGTGTGAGTCTTTTCTTAGTGCTGAGTCCTGTGTGAGTCTTTTCTCAGTGTTGTGTTCTGTGTGAGTCTTTTCCCAGTGTTGTGTTCTGTGTGAGTCTTTTCTTAGTGTTGAGTCCTGTGTGAGTCTTTTCTCAGTGTTGAGTCCTGTGTGAGTCTTTTCTTAGTGTTGAGTCCTGTGTGAGTCTTTTCTTAGTGCTGAGTCCTGTGTGAGTTTTTTTCTCAGTGTTGAGTCCTGTGTGAGTCTTTTCCCAGTGTTGTGTTCTGTGTGAGTCTTTTCTCAGTGTTGTGTTCTGTGTGAGTCTTTTCTTAGTGTTGTGTTCTGTGTGAGTCTTTACTCAGTGTTGAGTCCTGTGTGAGTCTTTTCTCAGCGCTGAGTCCTGTATGAGTCTTTTCTCAGTGCTGAGTCCTGTGTGAGTCTTTTCTCAGTGCTGAGTCCTGTGTGAGTCTTTTCTTAGTGTTGTGTTCTGTGTGAGTCTTTTCTTAGTGTTGTGTTCTGTGTGAGTCTTTTCTCAGTGCTGAGTCCTGTGTGAGTCTTTTCTTAGTGGTGAGTCCTGTGTGAATCTTTTCTCAGCGCTGAGTTCTGTGTGAGTCTTTTCTCAGTGCTGAGTTCTGTGTGAGTCTTTTCTCAGTGCTGAGTCCTGTGTGAGTCTCTTTTCTCAGTGCCGAGTCCTGTGTGAGTCTTTTCTCAGTGTTGAGTCCTGTGTGAGTCTTTTTTCAGTGCTGAGTCCTGTGTGAGTCTTTTTTCAGTGCTGAGTCCTGTGTGAGTCTTTTCTTAGTGTTGAGTCCTGTGTGAGTCTTTTCTCAGCGCTGAGTTCTGTGTGAGTCTTTTTTCAGTGCTGAGTCCTGTGTGAGTCTTTTCTTAGTGTTGAGTCCTGTGTGAGTCTTTTCTCAGTGCTGAGTCCTGTGTGAGTCTTTTCTTAGTGTTGAGTCCTGTGTGAGTCTTTTCTTAGTGTTGAGTCCTGTGTGAGTCTTTTCTTAGTGTTGAGTCCTGTGTGAGTCTTTTCTTAGTGTTGAGTCCTGTGTGAGTCTTTTCTCAGTGTTGAGTCCTGTGTGAGTCTTTTCTTAGTGTTGAGTCCTGTGTGAGTCTTTTCTTAGTGCTGAGTCCTGTGTGAGTTTTTTTCTCAGTGTTGAGTCCTGTGTGAGTCTTTTCCCAGTGTTGTGTTCTGTGTGAGTCTTTTCTCAGTGTTGTGTTCTGTGTGAGTCTTTTCTTAGTGTTGTGTTCTGTGTGAGTCTTTACTCAGTGTTGAGTCCTGTGTGAGTCTTTTCTCAGCGCTGAGTCCTGTATGAGTCTTTTCTCAGTGCTGAGTCCTGTGTGAGTCTTTTCTCAGTGCTGAGTCCTGTGTGAGTCTTTTCTTAGTGTTGTGTTCTGTGTGAGTCTTTTCTTAGTGTTGTGTTCTGTGTGAGTCTTTTCTCAGTGCTGAGTCCTGTGTGAGTCTTTTCTTAGTGGTGAGTCCTGTGTGAATCTTTTCTCAGCGCTGAGTTCTGTGTGAGTCTTTTCTCAGTGCTGAGTTCTGTGTGAGTCTTTTCTCAGTGCTGAGTCCTGTGTGAGTCTCTTTTCTCAGTGCCGAGTCCTGTGTGAGTCTTTTCTCAGTGTTGAGTCCTGTGTGAGTCTTTTTTCAGTGCTGAGTCCTGTGTGAGTCTTTTTTCAGTGCTGAGTCCTGTGTGAGTCTTTTCTTAGTGTTGAGTCCTGTGTGAGTTTTTTCTCAGCGCTGAGTTCTGTGTGAGTCTTTTTTCAGTGCTGAGTCCTGTGTGAGTCTTTTCTTAGTGTTGAGTCCTGTGTGAGTCTTTTCTCAGTGCTGAGTCCTGTGTGAGTCTTTTCTCAGTGTTGTGTTCTGTGTGAGTCTTTTCTTAGTGTTGTGTTCTGTGTGAGTCTTTTCTCAGTGTTGTGTTCTGTGTGAGTCTTTTCTTAGTTTTCTGTTCTGTGTGAGTCTTTTCTCAGTGTTGAGTCCTGTGTGAGTCTCTTTTCTCAGTGTTGAGTCCTGTGTGAGTCTTTTCTCAGTGTTGTGTTCTGTGTAAGTCTTTTCTCAGTGTTGAGTCCTGTGTGAGTCTTTTCTCAGTGCTGAGTCCTGTGTGAGTCTTTTCTCAGTGCTGAGTCCTGTGTGAGTCTTTTCCCAGTGTTGCGTTCTGTGTGAGTCTTTTCCCAGTGTTGTGTTCTGTGTGAGTCTTTTTCCAGTGTTGTGTTCTGTGTGAGTCTCTTTTCTCAGTGTTGAGTTCTGTGTGAGTCTTTTCCCAGTGTTGTGTTCTGTGTGAGTCTTTTCTTAGTGTTGTGTCCTTTGTGAGTCTTTTCCCAGTGTTGTGTCCTTTGTGAGTCTTTTCCCAGTGTTGTGTTCTGTGTGAGTCTTTTCTTAGTGTTGTGTTCTGTGTGAGTCTTTTCTCAGTTTTGTGTTCTGTGTGAGTCTTTTCTTAGTGTTGTGTTCTGTGTGAGTCTTTTCTCAGCGCTGAGTCCTGTGTGAGTCTCTTTTCTCAGTGCTGAGTCCTGTGTGAGTCTCTTTTCTCAGTGCTGAGTCCTGTGTGAGTCTTTTCTCAGCGCTGAGTCCTGTGTGAGTCTCTTTTCTCAGTGCTGAGTCCTGTGTGAGTCTCTTTTCTCAGTGCTGAGTCCTGTGTGAGTCTTTTCTCAGTACCGAGTCCTGTGTGAGTCTTTTCTCAGCGCTGAGTCCTGTGTGAGTCTTTTCTCAGTGCTGAGTCCTGTGTGAGTCTTTTCTCAGCGCTGAGTTCTGTGTGAGTCTTTTTTCAGTGCTGAGTCCTGTGTGAGTCTTTTCTTAGTGTTGAGTCCTGTGTGAGTCTTTTCTCAGTGCTGAGTCCTGTGTGAGTCTTTTCTTAGTGTTGAGTCCTGTGTGAGTCTTTTCTTAGTGTTGAGTCCTGTGTGAGTCTTTTCTTAGTGCTGAGTCCTGTGTGAGTTTTTTTCTCAGTGTTGAGTCCTGTGTGAGTCTTTTCTTAGTGCTGAGTCCTGTGTGAGTCTTTTCTCAGTGTTGTGTTCTGTGTGAGTCTTTTCTTAGTGTTGAGTCCTGTGCGAGTCTCTTTTCTCAGTGTTGAGTCCTGTGTGAGTTTTTTCTCAGTGTTGAGTCCTGTGTGAGTCTTTTCTTAGTGCTGAGTCCTGTGTGAGTCTTTTCTCAGTGTTGTGTTCTGTGTGAGTCTTTTCCCAGTGTTGTGTTCTGTGTGAGTCTTTTCTTAGTGTTGAGTCCAGTGTGAGTCTTTTCTCAGTGTTGAGTCCTGTGTGAGTCTTTTCTTAGTGTTGAGTCCTGTGTGAGTCTTTTCTTAGTGCTGAGTCCTGTGTGAGTTTTTTTCTCAGTGTTGAGTCCTGTGTGAGTCTTTTCCCAGTGTTGTGTTCTGTGTGAGTCTTTTCTCAGTGTTGTGTTCTGTGTGAGTCTTTTCTTAGTGTTGTGTTCTGTGTGAGTCTTTACTCAGTGTTGAGTCCTGTGTGAGTCTTTTCTCAGCGCTGAGTCCTGTGTGAGTCTTTTCCCAGTGTTGTGTTCTGTGTGAGTCTTTTCTCAGTGTTGTGATCTGTGTGAGTCTTTTCTTAGTGTTGTGTTCTGTGTGAGTCTTTTCTCAGTGCTGAGTCCTGTGTGAGTCTTTTCTTAGTGTTGTGTTCTGTGTGAGTCTTTTCTTTGTGTTGTGTTCTGTGTGAGTCTTTTCTCAGTGCTGAGTCCTGTGTGAGTCTTTTCTTAGTGCTGAGTCCTGTGTGAGTTTTTTTCTCAGTGTTGAGTCCTGTGTGAGTCTTTTCCCAGTGTTGTGTTCTGTGTGAATCTTTTCTCAGCGCTGAGTTCTGTGTGAGTCTTTTCTCAGTGCTGAGTTCTGTGTGAGTCTTTTCTCAGTGCTGAGTCCTGTGTGAGTCTCTTTTCTCAGTGCCGAGTCCTGTGTGAGTCTTTTCTCAGTGTTGAGTCCTGTGTGAGTCTTTTTTCAGTGCTGAGTCCTGTGTGAGTCTTTTTTCAGTGCTGAGTCCTGTGTGAGTCTTTTCTTAGTGTTGAGTCCTGTGTGAGTCTTTTCTCAGTGTTGAGTCCTGTGTGAGTCTTTTTCAGTGCTGAGTCCTGTGTGAGTCTTTTCTCAGTGCTGAGTCCTGTGAGTCTTTTCTCAGTGCTGAGTCCTGTGTGAGTCTTTTCTCAGTGCCGAGTCCTGTGTGAGTCTTTTCTCAGTGCTGAGTCCTGTGTGAGTCTTTTCTCAGTGTTGAGTCCTGTGTGAGTCTTTTCTCAGCGCTGACTTCTGTGAGTCTTTTCTCAGTGCTGAGTCCTGTGTGAGTCTTTTCTCAGTGCTGAGTCCTGTGTGAGTCTCTTTTCTCAGTGATGAGTCCTGTGTGAGTCTTTTCTCAGTGTTGTGTTCTGTGTGAGTCTCTTTTCTCAGTGTTGAGTTCTGTGTGAGTCTCTTTTCTCAGTGTTGTGTTCTGTGTGAGTCTTTTCTCAGTGTTGTGTTCTGTGTGAGTCTCTTTTCTCAGTGTTGAGTTCTGTGTGAGTCTCTTTTCTCAGTGTTGTGTTCTGTGTGAGTCTTTTCTCAGTGTTGTGTTCTGTGTGAGTCTTTTCTCAGTGCCGAGTCCTGTGTGAGTCTTTTCTCAGTGCTGAGTCCTGTGTGAGTCTTTTCTCAGTGTTGTGTTCCGTGTGAGTCTCTTTTCTCAGTGTTGAGTTCTGTGTGAGTCTCTTTTCTCAGTGTTGTGTTCTGTGTGAGTCTTTTCCCAGTGCTGAGTCCTGTGTGAGTCTTTTCCCAGTGCTGAGTCCTGTGTGAGTCTCTTTTCTCAGTGCTGAGTCCTCTGTGAGTCTTTTCTTAGTGTTGTGTTCTGTGTGAGTCTTTTCTTAGTGTTGAGTCCTGTGTGAGTTTTTTCTTAGTGTTGTGTTCTGTGTGAGTCTTTTCTTAGTGCTGAGTCCTGTGTGAGTTTTTTCTCAGTGTTGAGTCCTGTGTGAGTCTTTTCCCAGTGTTGAGTCCTGTGTGAGTCTTTTCTCAGTGTTGTGTTCTGTGTGAGTCTTTTCTTAGTGTTGTGTTCTGTGTGAGTCTTTTCTCAGTGTTGTGTTCTGTGTGAGTCTTTTCTTAGTTTTCTGTTCTGTGTGAGTCTTTTCTCAGTGTTGAGTCCTGTGTGAGTCTCTTTTCTCAGTGTTGTGTTCTGTGTGAGTCTTTTCTTAGTGTTGTGTTCTGTGTGAGTCTTTTCTCAGTGTTGTGTTCTGTGTGAGTCTTTTCTTAGTTTTCTGTTCTGTGTGAGTCTTTTCTCAGTGTTGAGTCCTGTGTGAGTCTTTTCTCAGTGCTGAGTCCTGTGTGAGTCTTTTCTCAGTGCTGAGTCCTGTGTGAGTCTTTTCTTAGTGTTGTGTTCTGTGTGAGTCTTTTCTCAGTGTTGTGTTCTGTGTGAGTCTCTTTTCTCAGTGTTGTGTTCTGTGTGAGTCTTTTCTTAGTGTTGTGTTCTGTGTGAGTCTTTTCTTAGTGTTGTGTTCTGTGTGAGTCTTTTCTTAGTGTTGTGTTCTGTGTGAGTCTTTTCTCAGTGTTGAGTCCTTTGTGAGTCTCTTTTCTCAGTGCTGAGTCCTGTGTGAGTCTTTTCCCAGTGCTGAGTCCTGTGTGAGTCTTTTCCCAGTGCTGAGTCCTGTGTGAGTCTTTTCCCAGTGCTGAGTCCTGTGTGAGTCTTTTCTCAGTGCCGAGTCCTATGTGAGTGTTTTTTCAGTGTTGAGTCCTGTGTGAGTCTTTTCTCAGTGCTGAGTCCTGTGTGAGTCTTTTCTTAGTGTTGAGTCCTGTGTGAGTCTTTTCTCAGTGCTGAGTCCTATGTGAGTGTTTTTTCAGTGTTGAGTCCTGTGTGAGTCTTTTATCAGTGCTGAGTCCTGTGTGAGTCTTTTCTCAGTGCTGAGTCCTGTGTGAGTCTTTTCTCAGTGTTGAGTCCTGTGTGAGTCTTTTCTCAGTGTTGAGTCCTGTGTGAGTCTTTTCTCAGTGTTGAGTCCTGTGTGAGTCTTTTCTCAATGTTGAGTCCTGTGTGAGTCTTTTCTCAGTGTTTTGTTCTGTGTGAGTCTTTTCTCAGTGTTGAGTCCTGTGTGAGTCTTTTCTCAGTGTTGAGTCCTGTGTGAGTCTTTTCTCAGTGTTGTGTTCTGTGTAAGTCTTTTCTCAGTGCTGAGTCTTGTATGAGTCTTTTCTCAGTGTTGAGTCCTGTGTGAGTCTTTTCTCAGTGTTGAGTCCTGTGTGAGTCTTTTCTCAGTGTTGTGTTCTGTGTGAGTCTTTTCTCAGTGCTGAGTCCTGTGTGAGTCTTTTCTCAGTGTTGAGTCCTGTGTGAGTCTTTTCTCAGTGTTGAGTCCTGTGTGAGTCTTTTCTCAGCGCTGTGTCCTGTGTGAGTCTTTTCTCAGTGATGAGTCCTGTGTGAGTCTTTTCTCAGTGCTGAGTCCTGTGTGAGTCTTTTCTCAGTGATGAGTCCTGTGTGAGTCTTTTCTCAGTGATGAGTCCTGTGTGAGTCTTTTCTCAGTGTTGTGTTCTGTGTGAGTCTCTTTTCTCAGTGCTGAGTCTTGTATGAGTCTTTTCTCAGTGTTGTGTTCTGTGTGAGTCTTTTTTCTCAGTGTTGTGTTCTGTGTGAGTCTTTTCTCAGTGTTGAGTCCTGTGTGAGTCTTTTCCCAGTGCTGAGTCCTGTGTGAGTCTTTTCTCAGTGTTGAGTCCTGTGTGAGTCTTTTCTCAGTGCTGAGTCCTGTGTGAGTCTTTTCTCAGTGTTGAGTCCTGTGTGAGTCTTTTCTCAGTAATGAGTCCTGTGTGAGTCTTTTCTCAGTGCTGAGTCCTGTGTGAGTCTCTTTTCTCAGTGCGGAGTCCTGTGTGAGTCTCTTTTCTCAGTGCTGAGTCCTGTGTGAGTCTTTTCTCAGTGTTGAGTTCTGTGTGTCTCTTTTCTCAGTGCTGAGTCCTGTGTGAGTCTTTTCCCAGTGCTGAGTTCTGTGTGAGTCTTTTCTCAGTGCGGAGTTCTGTGTGAGTCTTTTCTTAGTGTTGAGTCCTGTGTGAGTCTTTTCTCAGTGTTGTGTTCTGTGTGAGTCTTTTCCCAGTGTTGCGTCCTGTGTGAGTCTTTTCTTAGTGTTGTGTTCTGTGTGAGTCTTTTCCCAGTGTTGTGTTCTGTGTGAGTCTTTTCCCAGTGTTGTGTTCTGTGTGAGTCTTTTCTTAGTGTTGTGTTCTGTATGAGTCTTTTCTTAGTGGTGAGTCCTGTGTGAGTCTTTTCCCAGTTTTGCGTCCTGTGTGAGTCTTTTCCCAGTGTTGTGTTCTGTGTGAGTCTTTTCTTAGCGTTGTGTTCTCTGTGAGTCTTTTCTTAGTGTTGTGTTCTGTGTGAGTCTTTTCCCAGTGTTGTGTTCTGTGTGAGTCTTTTCCCAGTGTTGTGTTGTGTGTGAGTCTTTTCTTAGTGTTGTGTTCTGTGTGAGTCTATTCTTAGTGTTGAGTCCTGTGTGAGTCTTTTCTCAGTGTTGTGTTCTGTGTGAGTCTTTTCTTAGTGTTGACTTCTGTGTGAGTCTCTTTTCTCAGTGCTTAGTCCTGTGTGAGTCTTTTCTTAGTGTTGAGTCCTGTGTGACTCTTTTCTCAGTGCTTAGTCCTGTGTGAGTCTTTTCTTAGTGTTGTGTTCTCTGTGAGTCTTTTCCCAGTGTTGTGTTCTGTGTGAGTCTTTTCCCAGTGTTGTGTTCTGTGTGAGTCTTTTCCCAGTGTTGTGTTCTGTGTGAGTTTTTTCTTAGTGTTGTGTTCTGTGTGAGTCTTTTCTCAGTGCTGAGTCCTGTGTGAGTCTTTCTTAGTGTTGTGATCTGTGTGAGTATTTTCCCAGTGTTGTGTTCTGTGTGAGTCTTTTCTTAGTGTTGAGTCCTGTGTGAGTCTTTTCCCAGTGTTGAGTCCTGTGTGAGTCTTTTCCTAGTGTTGTGTTCTGTGTGAGTCTTTTCCCAGTGTTGTGTTCTGTGTGAGTCTTTTCCCAGTGTTGCGTTCTGTGTGAGTCTTTTCTTAGCGTTGTGTTCTGTGTGAGTCTTTTCTTAGTGTTGAGTCCTGTGTGAGTCTTTTCCCAGTGTTGAGTCCTGTGTGAGTCTTTTCCTAGTGTTGTGTTCTGTGTGAGTCTTTTCCCAGTGTTGTGTTCTGTGTGAGTCTTTTCCCAGTGTTGTGTTCTGTGCGAGTCTTTTCTTAGTGTTGTGTTCTGTGTGAGTCTTTTCTCAGTGCTGAGTCCTGTGTGAGTCTTTCTTAGTGTTGTGATCTGTGTGAGTCTTTTCCCAGTGTTGTGTTCTGTGTGAGTCTTTTCCCAGTGTTGTGTTCTGTGTGAGTCTTTTCTCAGTGCTGAGTCATATGTGAGTCTTTTCCCATTGTTGTGTTCTCTGTGAGTCTTTTCCCAGTGTTGTGTTCTGTGTGAGTCTTTTTCCAGTGTTGTGTTCTGTGTGAGTCTTTTCTTAGTGTTGTGTTCTGTGTGAGTCTTTTCTCAGTGTTGTGTTCTGTGTGAGTCTTTTCCCAGTGTTGTGTTCTGTGTGAGTCTTTTCCCAGTGTTGTGTTCTGTGTGAGTCTTTTCTTAGTGTTGTGTTCTGTGTGAGTCTTTTCCCAGTGTTGTGTTCTGTGTGAGTCTTTTCCCAGTGTTGAGTCCTGTGTGAGTCTTTTCCCAGTGTTGTGTTCTGTGTGCGTCTTTTCTTAGTGTTGTGTCCTGTGTGAGTCTTTTCTCAGTGTTGAGTTCGGTGTGAGTCTTTTCTTAGTGTTGTGTTCTGTGTGAGTCTTTTCTCAGTGTTGTGTTCTGTGTGAGTCTTTTCTCAGTGCTGTGTTCTGTGTGAGTCTTTTCTTAGTGTTGTGTTCTGTGTGAGTCTTTTCCCAGTGTTGTGTTCTGTGTGAGTCTTTTCCCAGTGTTGTGTTCTGTGTGAGTCTTTTCTCAGTGTTGAGTCCTGTGTGAGTCTTTTCCCAGTGTTGTGTTCTGTGTGAGTCTTTTCTTAGTGTTGTGTTCTGTGTGAGTCTTTTCCCAGTGTTGTGTTCTGTGTGAGTCTTTTCCCAGTGTTGTGTCCTGTGTGAGTTTTTTTTCAGTGTTGTGTTCTGTGTGAGTCTCTTTTCTCAGTGCGGAGTCCTGTGTGAGTCTTTTCTCAGTGCGGAGTCCTGTGTGAGTCTTTTCTCAGTGCTGAGTCCTGTGTGAGTCCTTTCCCAGTGTTGCGTTCTGTGTGAGTCTTTTCCCAGTGTTGCGTTCTGTGTGAGTCTTTTCCCAGTGTTGTGTTCTGTGTGAGTCTTTTCTTAGTGTTGTGTTCTTTGTGAGTCTTTTCCCAGTGTTGTGTTCTGTGTGAGTCTTTTCCCAGTGTTGTGTTCTGTGTGAGTCTTTTCTCAGTGTTGGGTTCTGTGTGAGTCTTTTCTCAGTGTTGTGTTCTGTTTGAGTCTTTTCCCAGTGTTGTGTTCTGTGTGAGTTTTTTCCCAGTGTTGCGTTCTGTGTGAGTCTTTTCCCAGTGTTGCGTTCTGTGTGAGTCTTTTCCCAGTGTTGCGTTCTGTGTGAGTCTTTTCCCAGTGTTGTTTTCTGTGTGAGTCTTTTCCCAGTGTTGTGTTCTGTGTGAGTCTTTTCTTAGTGTTGTGTTCTGTGTGAGTCTTTTCTTAGTGTTGTGTTCTGTGTGAGTCTTTTCTTAGTGTTGAGTCCTGTGTGAGTCTTTTCTCAGCGCTGAGTCCTGTGTGAGTCTTTTCTCAGTGCTGAGTCCTGTGTGAGTCTTTTCCCAGTGTTGAGTTCTGTGTGAGTCTTTTCCCAGTGTTGAGTCCTGTGTGAGTCTTTTCTCAGTGTTGTGTTCTGTGTGAGTCTTTTCTTAGTGTTGACTTCTGTGTGAGTCTCTTTTCTCAGTGCTGAGTCCTGTGTGAGTGTTTTCTCAGTGTTGTGTTCTGTGTGACTCTTTTCTCATTGCTTAGTCCTGTGTGAGTCTTTTCTTAGTGTTGAGTCCTGTGTGACTCTTTTCTCAGTGCTTAGTCCTGTGTGAGTCTTTTCTTAGTGTTGTATTCTCTGTGAGTCTTTTCCCAGTGTTGTCTTCTGTGTGAGTCTTTTCCCAGTGCTGAGTCCTGTGTGAGTCTTTTCTTAGTGTTGACTTCTGTGTGAGTCTCTTTTCTCAGTGCTGAGTCCTGTGTGAGTCTTTTCTCAGTGCTTAGTCCTGTGTGAGTCTTTTCTTAGTGTTGAGTCCTGTGTGACTCTTTTCTCAGTGTTGTGTTCTGTGTGAGTCTTTTCTTAGTGTTGTGTTCTGTGTGAGTCTTTTCTTAGTGTTGTGTTCTGTGTGAGTCTTTTCTTAGTGTTGTGTTCTGTGTGAGTCTTTTCTCAGTGCTGAGTCCTGTGTGAGTCTTTCTTAGTGTTGTGATCTGTGTGAGTATTTTCCCAGTGTTGTGTTCTGTGTGAGTCTTTTCTTAGTGTTGAGTCCTGTGTGAGTCTTTTCCCAGTGTTGAGTCCTGTGTGAGTCTTTTCCTAGTGTTGTGTTCTGTGTGAGTCTTTTCCCAGTGTTGTGTTCTGTGTGAGTCTTTTCCCAGTGTTGGGTTCTGTGTGAGTCTTTTCTTAGCGTTGTGTTCTGTGTGAGTCTTTTCTTAGTGTTGAGTCCTGTGTGAGTCTTTTCTTAGTGTTGTGTTCTGTGCAAGTCTTTTCTTAGTGTTGTGTTCTGTGTGAGACTTTTCTCAGTGCTGAGTCCTGTGTGAGTCTTTTCTTAGTGTTGTGATCTGTGTGAGTCTTTTCCCAGTGTTGTGTTCTGTGTGAGTCTTTTCCCAGTGTTGTGTTCTGTGTGAGTCTTTTCTCAGTGCTGAGTCATATGTGAGTCTTTTCCCATTGTTGTGTTCTCTGTGAGTCTTTTCCCAGTGTTGTGTTCTGTGTGAGTCTTTTTCCAGTGTTGTGTTCTGTGTGAGTCTTTTCTTAGTGTTGTGTTCTGTGTGAGTCTTTTCCCAGTGTTGTGTTCTGTGTGAGTCTTTTCTCAGTGTTGTGTTCTGTGTGAGTCTTTTCCCAGTGTTGTGTTCTGTGTGAGTCTTTTCCCAGTGTTGTGTTCTGTGTGAGTCTTTTCTTAGTGTTGTGTTCTGTGTGAGTCTTTTCCCAGTGTTGTGTTCTGTGTGAGTCTATTCCCAGTGTTGAGTCCTGTGTGAGTCTTTTCCCAGTGTTGTGTTCTGTGTGAGTCTTTTCCCAGTGTTGTGTTCTGTGTGAGTCTTTTCTCAGTGTTGAGTCCTGTGTGAGTCTTTTCCCAGTGTTGTGTTCTGTGTGAGTCTTTTCTTAGTGTTGTGTTCTGTGTGAGTCTTTTCCCAGTGTTGTGTTCTGTGTGAGTCTTTTCCCAGTGTTGTGTCCTGTGTGAGTTTTTTTTCAGTGTTGTGTTCTGTGTGAGTCTCTTTTCTCAGTGCGGAGTCCTGTGTGAGTCTTTTCTCAGTGCGGAGTCCTGTGTGAGTCTTTTCTCAGTGCTGAGTCCTGTGTGAGTCCTTTCCCAGTGTTGCGTTCTGTGTGAGTCTTTTCCCAGTGTTGCGTTCTGTGTGAGTCTTTTCCCAGTGTTGTGTTCTGTGTGAGTCTTTTCTTAGTGTTGTGTTCTGTGTGAGTCTTTTCCCAGTGTTGTGTTCTGTGTGAGTCTTTTCCCAGTGTTGTGTTCTGTGTGAGTCTTTTCTCAGTGTTGTGTTCTGTGTGAGTCTTTTCCCAGTGTTGTGTTCTGTGTGAGTTTTTTCCCAGTGTTGCGTTCTGTGTGAGTCTTTTCCCAGTGTTGCGTTCTGTGTGAGTCTTTTCCCAGTGTTGTTTTCTGTGTGAGTCTTTTCCCAGTGTTGAGTTCTGTGTGAGTCTTTTCTTAGTGTTGTGTTCTGTGTGAGTCTTTTCTTAGTGTTGTGTTCTGTGTGAGTCTGTTCTCAGTGCTGAGTCCTGTGTGAGTCTTTTCCCAGTGTTGAGTTCTGTGTGAGTCTTTTCCCAGTGTTGAGTCCTGTGTGAGTCTTTTCTCAGTGTTGTGTTCTGTGTGAGTCTTTTCTTAGTGTTGACTTCTGTGTGAGTCTCTTTTCTCAGTGCTGAGTCCTGTGTGAGTCTTTTCTCAGTGTTGTGTTCTGTGTGACTCTTTTCTCAGAGCTTAGTCCTGTGTGAGTCTTTTCTTAGTGTTGTATTCTCTGTGAGTCTTTTCCCAGTGTTGTGTTCTGTGTGAGTCTTTTCTTAGTGTTGAGTCCTGTGTGACTCTTTTCTCAGTGTTGTGTTCTGTGTGAGTCTTTTCTTAGTGTTGTGTTCTGTGTGAGTCTTTTCTTAGTGTTGTGTTCTGTGTGAGTCTTTTCTTAGTGTTGTGTTCTGTGTGAGTCTTTTCTCAGTGCTGAGTCCTGTGTGAGTCTTTCTTAGTGTTGTGATCTGTGTGAGTATTTTCCCAGTGTTGTGTTCTGTGTGAGTCTTTTCTTAGTGTTGAGTCCTGTGTGAGTCTTTTCTTAGTGTTGTGTTCTGTGTGAGTCTTTTCTCAGTGCTGAGTCCTGTGTGAGTCTTTTCTTAGTGTTGTGATCTGTGTGAGTCTTTTCCCAGTGTTGTGTTCTGTGTGAGTCTTTTCTTAGTGTTGAGTCCTGTGTGAGTCTTTTCTTAGTGTTGTGTTCTGTGTGAGTCTTTTCTCAGTGCTGAGTCCTGTGTGAGTCTTTTCTTAGTGTTGTGATCTGTGTGAGTCTTTTCCCAGTGTTGTGTTCTGTGTGAGTCTTTTCCCAGTGTTGTGTTCTGTGTGAGTCTTTTCTCAGTGCTGAGTCATATGTGAGTCTTTTCCCAGTGTTGTGTTCTGTGTGAGTCTTTTCCCAGTGTTGTGTTCTGTGTGAGTCTTTTCCCAGTGTTGTGTTCTGTGTGAGTCTTTTCTTAGTGTTGTGTTCTGTGTGAGTCTTTTCTCAGTGTTGTGTTCTGTGTGGGTCTTTTCCCAGTGTTGTGTTCTGTGTGAGTCTTTTCTTAGTGTTGTGTTCTGTGTGAGTCTTTTCCCAGTGTTGTGTTCTGTGTGAGTCTTTTCCCAGTGTTGTGTTCTGTGTGAGTCTTTTCTTAGTGTTGTGTTCTGTGTGATTCTTTTTCCAGTGTTGTGTTCTGCGTGAGTCTTTTCCCAGTGTTGAGTCCTGTGTGAGTCTTTTCCCAGTGTTGTGTTCTTTGTGAGTCTTTTCTTAGTGTTGTGTCCTGTGTGAGTCTTTTCCCAGTGTTGTGTTCTTTGTGAGTCTTTTCTTAGTGTTGTGTCCTGTGTGAGTCTTTTCTCAGTGTTGTGTTCGGTGTGAGTCTTTTCTCAGTGTTGTGTTCTGTGTGAGTCTTTTCTCAGTGCTGTGTTCTGTGTGAGTCTTTTTTTAGTGTTGTGTTCTGTGTGAGTCTTTTCCCAGTGTTGTGTTCTGTGTGAGTCTTTTCTTAGTGTTGTGTTCTGTGTGAGTCTTTTCCCAGTGTTATGTTCTGTGTGAGTCTTTTCCCAGTGTTGTGTCCTGTGTGAGTCTTTTCTCAGTGTTGTGTTCTGTGTGAGTCTCTTTTCTCAGTGCGGAGTCCTGTGTGAGTCTTTTCTCAGTGCTTAGTCCTGTGTGAGTCTTTTCTCAGTGCTGAGTCCTGTGTGAGTCTTTTCCCAGTGTTGCGTTCTGTGTGAGTCTTTTCCCAGTGTTGCGTTCTGTGTGAGTCTTTTCCCAGTGTTGTGTTCTGTGTGAGTCTTTTCTTAGTGTTGTGTTCTGTGTGAGTCTTTTCCCAGTGTTGTGTTCTGTGTGAGTCTTTTCCCAGTGTTGTGTTCTGTGTGAGTCTTTTCTCAGTGTTGTGTTCTGTGTGAGTCTTTTCTCAGTGTTGTGTTCTGTGTGAGTCTTTTCCCAGTGTTGCGTTCTGTGTGAGTTTTTTCCCAGTGTTGCGTTCTGTGTGAGTCTTTTCCCAGTGTTGTGTTCTGTGTGAGTCTTTTCCCAGTGTTGTGTTCTGTGTGAGTCTTTTTCTTAGTGTTGTTTTCTGTGTGAGTCTTTTCTTAGTGTTGTGTTCTGTGTGAGTCTTTTCTCAGTGCTGAGTCCTGTGTGAGTCTTTTCCCAGTGTTGAGTCCTGTGTGAGTCTTTCCTCAGTGTTGTGTTCTGTGTGAGTCTTTTCTTAGTGTTGACTTCTGTGTGTCTCTTTTCTCAGTGCTGAGTCCTGTGTGAGTCTTTTCTCAGTGTTGTGTTCTGTGTGACTCTTTTCTCATTGCTTAGTCCTGTGCGAGTCTTTTCTTAGTGTTTAGTCCTGTGTGACTCTTTTCTCAGTGCTTAGTCCTGTGTGAGTCTTTTCTTAGTGTTGTGTTCTGTGTGAGTCTTTTCTCAGTGTTGTGTTCTGTGTGAGTCTTTTCTTAGTGTTGTGTTCTCTGTGAGTCTTTTCCCAGTGTTGAGTCCTGTGTGAGTCTTTTCCCAGTGTTGTGTTCTGTGTGAGTCTTTTCCCAGTGTTGTGTTCTGTGTGAGTCTTTTCCCAGTGTTGCGTTCTGTGTGAGTCTTTTCTTAGTGTTGTGTTCTGTGTGAGTCTTTTCTTAGTGTTGTGTTCTGTGTGAGTCTTTTCTCAGTGCTGAGTCCTGTGT
This sequence comes from Hyla sarda, assembly GCF_029499605.1. Taxonomy (NCBI): domain Eukaryota; kingdom Metazoa; phylum Chordata; class Amphibia; order Anura; family Hylidae; genus Hyla; species Hyla sarda. The sequence continues at coordinate 231,586 of NW_026609781.1, forward strand.
GAGTCTTCCTTAGTGTTGTGTTCTGTGTGAGTCTTTTCTTAGTATTGTGTTCTGTGTGAGTCTTTTCCCAGTGTTGTGTTCTGTGTGAGTCTTTTCCCAGTGTTGAGTCCTGTGTGAGTCTTTTCCCAGTGTTGTGTTCTGTGTGAGTCTTTTCCCAGTGTTGAGTCCTGTGTGAGTCTTTTCCCAGTGTTGTGTTCTGTGTGAGTCTTTTCCCAGTGTTGTGTCCTGTGTGAGTCTTTTCTTAGTGTTGTGTTCTGTGTGAGTCTTTTCTTAGTGTTGTGTTGTGTGTGAGTCTTTTCTCAGTGTTTTTTTCTGTGTGAGTCTTTTCCCAGTGTTGTGTTCTGTGTGAGTCTTTTCTCAGTATTGTGTTCTGTGTGAGTCTTTTCCCAGTGTTGTGTTCTGTGTGATTCTTTTCTTAGTGTTTGTGTTCTGTGTGAGTCTTTTCTCAGTGTTGTGTTCTGTGTGAGTCTTTTCTTAGTGTTGTGTTCTGTGTGAGTCTTTTCCCAGTGTTGTGTTCTGTGTGAGTCTTTTCCCAGTGTTGTGTTCTGTGTGAGTATTTTCCCAGTGTTGTGTTCTGTGTGAGTCTTTTCCCAGTGTTGAGTCCTGTGTGAGTCTTTTCCCAGTGTTGTGTTCTGTGTGAGTCTTTTCCCAGTGTTGAGTCCTGTGTGAGTCTTTTCCCAGTGTTGTGTTCTGTGTGAGTCTTTTCCCAGTGTTGAGTCCTGTGTGAGTCTTTTCCCAGTGTTGTGTTCTGTGTGAGTCTTTTCTTAGTGTTGTGTTCTGTGTGAGTCTTTTCTCAGTGCTGTGTTTTGTGTGAGTCTTTTCTTAGTGTTGTGTTCTGTGTGAGTCTTTTCCCAGTGTTGTGTTCTGTGTGAGTCTTTTCCCAGTGTTGTGTTCTGTGTGAGTCTTTTCTCAGTGTTGTGTTCTGTGAGTCTTTTCTTAGTGTTTTTTTCTGTGTGAGTCTTTTCCCAGTGCTGTGTTCTGTGAGTCTTTTCCCAGTGTTGTGTTCTGTGTGAGTCTTTTCTCAGTGTTGAGTCCTGTGTGAGTCTTTTCCCAGTGTTGTGTTCTGTGTGAGTCTTTTCTTAGTGTTGTGTTCTGTGTGAGTCTTTTCCCAGTGTTGTGTTCTGTGTGAGTCTTTTCCCAGTGTTGTGTCCTGTGTGAGTCTTTTCTCCGTGTTGTGTTCTGTGTGAGTCTCTTTTCTCAGTGCGGAGTCCTGTGTGAGTCTTTTCCCAGTGTTGTGTTCTGTGTGAGTCTTTTCTTAGTGTTGTGTCCTGTGTGAGTCTTTTCTCAGTGTTGTGTTCAGTGTGAGTCTTTTCTTAGTGTTGTGTTCTGTGTGAGTCTTTTCCCAGTGTTGTGTTCTGTGTGAGTCTTTTCCCAATGTTGTGTTCTGTGTGAGTCTTTTCTCAGTGTTGTGTTCTGTGTGAGTCTTTTCTCAGTGTTTTTTTCTGTGTGAGTCTTTTCCCAGTTTTGTGTTCTGTGTGAGTCTTTTCCCAGTGTTGTGTTCTGTGTGAGTCTTTTCCCAGTGTTGTGTTCTGTGTGATTCTTTTCTTAGTGTTGTGTTCTGTGTGAGTCTTTTCTTAGTGTTGTGTTCTGTGTGAGTCTTTTCTCAGTGCTGAGTCCTGTGTGAGTCTTCCTTAGTGTTGTGTTCTGTGTGAGTCTTTTCTTAGTGTTGTGTTCTGTGTGAGTCTTTTCCCAGTGTTGTGTTCTGTGTGAGTCTTTTCCCAGTGTTGAGTCCTGTGTGAGTCTTTTCCCAGTGTTGTGTTCTGTGTGAGTCTTTTCCCAGTGTTGAGTCCTGTGTGAGTCTTTTCCCAGTGTTGTGTTCTGTGTGAGTCTTTTCCCAGTGTTGTGTCCTGTGTGAGTCTTTTCTTAGTGTTGTGTTCTGTGTGAGTCTTTTCTTAGTGTTGTGTTGTGTGTGAGTCTTTTCTCAGTGTTTTTTTCTGTGTGAGTCTTTTCCCAGTGTTGTGTTCTGTGTGAGTCTTTTCTCAGTATTGTGTTCTGTGTGAGTCTTTTCCCAGTGTTGTGTTCTGTGTGATTCTTTTCTTAGTGTTTGTGTTCTGTGTGAGTCTTTTCTCAGTGTTGTGTTCTGTGTGAGTCTTTTCTTAGTGTTGTGTTCTGTGTGAGTCTTTTCCCAGTTATGTGTTCTGTGTGAGTCTTTTCCCAGTGTTGTGTTCTGTGTGAGTATTTTCCCAGTGTTGTGTTCTTTGTGAGTCTTTTCCCAGTGTTGAGTCCTGTGTGAGTCTTTTCCCAGTGTTGTGTTCTGTGTGAGTCTTTTCCAAGTGTTGAGTCCTGTGTGAGTCTTTTCCCAGTGTTGTGTTCTGTGTGAGTCTTTTCTTAGTGTTGTGTTCTGTGTGAGTCTTTTCTCAGTGTTGTGTTCTGTGTGAGTCTTTTCTCAGTGCTGTGTCCTGTGTGAGTCTTTTCTTAATGTTGTGTTCTGTGTGAGTCTTTTCCCACTGTTGTGTTCTGTGTGAGTCTTTTCCCAGTGTTGTGTTCTGTGTGAGTCTTTTCCCAGTGTTGAGTCCTGTGTGAGTCTTTTCCCAGTGTTGTGTTCTGTGTGAGTCTTTTCTTAGTGTTGTGTTCTGTGTGAGTCTTTTCTCAGTGTTGTGTTCTGTGTGAGTCTTTTCTCAGTGCTGTGTTCTGTGTGAGTCTTTTCTTAATGTTGTGTTCTGTGTGAGTCTTTTCCCACTGTTGTGTTCTGTGTGAGTCTTTTCCCAGTGTTGTGTTCTGTGTGAGTCTTTTCTCAGTGTTGTGTTCTGTGTGAGTCTTTTCTCAGTGTTTTGTTCTGTGTGAGTCTTTTCTCAGTGCTGTGTTTTGTGTGAGTCTTTTCTTAGTGTTGTGTTCTGTGTGAGTCTTTTCCCAGTGTTGTGTTCTGTGTGAGTCTTTTCCCAGTGTTGTGTTCTGTGTGAGTCTTTTCTCAGTGTTGTGTTCTGTGAGTCTTTTCTTAGTGTTTTTTTCTGTGTGAGTCTTTTCCCAGTGCTGTGTTCTGTGAGTCTTTTCCCAGTGTTGTGTTCTGTGTGAGTCTTTTCTCAGTGTTGAGTCCTGTGTGAGTCTTTTCCCAGTGTTGTGTTCTGTGTGAGTCTTTTCTTAGTGTTGTGTTCTGTGTGAGTCTTTTCCCAGTGTTGTGTTCTGTGTGAGTCTTTTCCCAGTGTTGTGTCCTGTGTGAGTCTTTTCTCCGTGTTGTGTTCTGTGTGAGTCTCTTTTCTCAGTGCGGAGTCCTGTGTGAGTCTTTTCCCAGTGTTGTGTTCTGTGTGAGTCTTTTCTTAGTGTTGTGTCCTGTGTGAGTCTTTTCTCAGTGTTGTGTTCAGTGTGAGTCTTTTCTTAGTGTTGTGTTCTGTGTGAGTCTTTTCCCAGTGTTGTGTTCTGTGTGAGTCTTTTCCCAGTGTTGTGTTCTGTGTGAGTCTTTTATCAGTGTTGTGTTCTGTGTGAGTCTTTTCTCAGTGTTTTTTTCTGTGTGAGTCTTTTCCCAGTTTTGTGTTCTGTGTGAGTCTTTTCCCAGTGTTGTGTTCTGTGTGAGTCTTTTCCCAGTGTTGTGTTCTGTGTGATTCTTTTCTTAGTGTTGTGTTCTGTGTGAGTCTTTTCCCAGTGTTATGTTCTGTGTGAGTCTTTTCCCAGTGTTGTGTCCTGTGTGAGTCTTTTCTCAGTGTTGTGTTCTGTGTGAGTCTCTTTTCTCAGTGCGGAGTCCTGTGTGAGTCTTTTCTCAGTGCTTAGTCCTGTGTGAGTCTTTTCTCAGTGCTGAGTCCTGTGTGAGTCTTTTCCCAGTGTTGCGTTCTGTGTGAGTCTTTTCCCAGTGTTGCGTTTTGTGTGAGTCTTTTCCCAGTGTTGTGTTCTGTGTGAGTCTTTTCTTAGTGTTGTGTTCTGTGTGAGTCTTTTCCCAGTGTTGTGTTCTGTGTGAGTCTTTTCCCAGTGTTGTGTTCTGTGTGAGTCTTTTCTCAGTGTTGTGTTCTGTGTGAGTCTTTTCTCAGTGTTGTGTTCTGTGTGAGTCTTTTCCCAGTGTTGCGTTCTGTGTGAGTTTTTTCCCAGTGTTGCGTTCTGTGTGAGTCTTTTCCCAGTGTTGTGTTCTGTGTGAGTCTTTTCCCAGTGTTGTGTTCTGTGTGAGTCTTTTCTTAGTGTTGTTTTCTGTGTGAGTCTTTTCTTAGTGTTGTGTTCTGTGTGAGTCTTTTCTCAGTGCTGAGTCCTGTGTGAGTCTTTTCCCAGTGTTGAGTCCTGTGTGAGTCTTTTCCCAGTGTTGAGTCCTGTGTGAGTCTTTCCTCAGTGTTGTGTTCTGTGTGAGTCTTTTCTTAGTGTTGACTTCTGTGTGTCTCTTTTCTCAGTGCTGAGTCCTGTGTGAGTCTTTTCTCAGTGTTGTGTTCTGTGTGACTCTTTTCTCATTGCTTAGTCCTGTGTGAGTCTTTTCTTAGTGTTGAGTCCTGTGTGACTCTTTTCTCAGTGCTTAGTCCTGTGTGAGTCTTTTCCCAGTGTTGTGTTCTGTGTGAGTCTTTTCCCAGTGTTGAGTCCTGTGTGAGTCTTTTCCCAGTGTTGTGTTCTGTGTGAGTCTTTTCCCAGTGTTGTGTTCTGTGTGAGTCTTTTCCCAGTGTTGCGTTCTGTGTGAGTCTTTTCTTAGTGTTGCGTTCTGTGTGAGTCTTTTCTTAGTGTTGTGTTCTGTGTGAGTCTTTTCTCAGTGTTGTGTTCTGTGTGAGTCTTTTCTCAGTGCTGTGTTCTGTGTGAGTCTTTTCTTAATGTTGTGTTCTGTGTGAGTCTTTTCCCACTGTTGTGTTCTGTGTGAGTCTTTTCCCAGTGTTGTGTTCTGTGTGAGTCTTTTCTCAGTGCTGAGTCCTGTGTGAGTCTTCCTTAGTGTTGTGTTCTGTGTGAGTCTTTTCTTAGTGTTGTGTTCTGTGTGAGTCTTTTCCCAGTGTTGTGTTCTGTGTGAGTCTTTTCCCAGTGTTGAGTCCTGTGTGAGTCTTTTCCCAGTGTTGTGTTCTGTGTGAGTCTTTTCCCAGTGTTGAGTCCTGTGTGAGTCTTTTCCCAGTGTTGTGTTCTGTGTGAGTCTTTTCCCAGTGTTGTGTCCTGTGTGAGTCTTTTCTTAGTGTTGTGTTCTGTGTGAGTCTTTTCTTAGTGTTGTGTTCTGTGTGAGTCTTTTCTCAGTGTTTTTTTCTGTGTGAGTCTTTTCCCAGTGTTGTGTTCTGTGTGAGTCTTTTCTCAGTATTGTGTTCTGTGTGAGTCTTTTCCCAGTGTTGTGTTCTGTGTGATTCTTTTCTTAGTGTTTGTGTTCTGTGTGAGTCTTTTCTCAGTGTTGTGTTCTGTGTGAGTCTTTTCTTAGTGTTGTGTTCTGTGTGAGTCTTTTCCCAGTGTTGTGTTCTGTGTGAGTCTTTTCCCAGTGTTGTGTTCTGTGTGAGTCTTTTCTTAGTGTTGTGTTCTGTGTGAGTCTTTTCCCAGTGTTGTGTTCTGTGTGAGTCTTTTCCCAGTGTTGAGTCCTGTGTGAGTCTTTTCCCAGTGTTGTGTTTTGTGTGAGTCTTTTCTTAGTGTTGTGTCCTGTGTGAGTCTATTCCCAGTGTTGTGTTCTGTGTGAGTCTTTTCCCAGTGTTGAGTCCTGTGTGAGTCTTTTCCCAGTGTTGTGTTCTGTGTGAGTCTTTTCTAAGTGTTGTGTTCTGTGTGAGTCTTTTCCCAGTGTTGTGTTCGGTGTGAGTCTTTTCTTAGTGTTGTGTTCTGTGTGAGTCTTTTCTCAGTGTTGTGTTCTGTGTGAGTCTTTTCTCAGTGCTGTGTTCTGTGTGAGTCTTTTCTTAGTGTTGTGTTCTGTGTGAGTCTTTTCCCACTGTTGTGTTCTGTGTGAGTCTTTTCCCAGTGTTGTGTTCTGTGTGAGTCTTTTCCCAGTGTTGTGTTCTGTGTGAGTCTTTTCTCAGTGCTGTGTTCTTTGTGAGTCTTTTCTTAGTGTTGTGCTCTGTGTGAGTCTTTTCCCAGTGCTGAGTCCTGTGTGACTCTTTTCCCAGTGTTGTGTTCTGTGTGAGTCTTTTCCCAGTGCTGAGTCCTGTGTGAGTCTTTTCCCAGTGTTGTGTTCTGTGTGAGTCTTTTACCAGTGTTGTGTTCTGTGTGAGTCTTTTCCCAGTGTTGTGTTCTGTGTGAGTCTTTTCTCAGTATTGAGTCCTGTGTGAGTCTTTCTTAGTGTTGTGATCTGTGTGAGTCTTTTCCCAGTGTTGTGTTCTCTGTGAGTCTTTTCCTAGTGTTGTGTTCTGTGTGAGTCTTTTCTTAGTGTTGTGTTCTGTGTGAGTCTTTTCTTAGTGTTGTGTTCTGTGTGAGTCTTTTCCCAGTGTTGTGTTCTGTGTGAGTCTTTTCTCAGTGTTGTGTTCTGTGTGAGTCTTTTCCCAGTGTTGTGTTCTGTGTGAGTCTTTTCTTAGTGTTTGTGTTCTGTGTGAGTCTTTTCTCAGTGTTGTGTTCTGTGTGGGTCTTTTCCCAGTGTTGTGTTCTGTGTGAGTCTTTTCTTAGTGTTGTGTTCTGTGTGAGTCTTTTCCCAGTGTTGTGTTCTGTGTGAGTCTTTTCCCAGTGTTGTGTTCTGTGTGAGTCTTTTCTTAGTGTTGTGTTCTGTGTGAGTCTTTTCCCAGTGTTGAGTCCTGTGTGAGTCTTTTCCCAGTGTTGTGTTTTGTGTGAGTCTTTTCTTAGTGTTGTGTCCTGTGTGAGTCTTTTCTCAGTGTTGTGTTCGGTGTGAGTCTTTTCTTAGTGTTGTGTTCTGTGTGAGTCTTTTCTTAGTGTTGTGTTCTGTGTGAGTCTTTTCTCAGTGTTGTGTTCTGTGTGAGTCTTTTCCCAGTGTTGTGTTCTGTGTGAGTCTTTTCTCAGTGTTGTGTTCTGTGTGAGTCTTTTCTCAGTGTTGTGTTCTGTGTGAGTCTTTTCTCATTTTTTTTTTCTGTGTGAGTCTTTTCCCAGTATTGAGTCCTGTGTGAGTCTTTTCCCAGTGTTGTGTTTTGTGTGAGTCTTTTCTTAGTGTTGTGTCCTGTGTGAGTCTTTTCTCAGTGTTGTGTTCTGTGTGAGTCTTTTCTAAGTGCTGTGTTCTGTGTGAGTCTTTTCTTAGTGTTGTGTTCTGTGTGAGTCTTTTCCCAGTGTTGTGTTCTGTGTGAGTCTTTTCCCAGTGTTGTGTTCTGTGTGAGTCTTTTCTCAGTGTTGTGTTCTGTGAGTCTTTTCTCAGTGTTTTTTTCTGTGTGAGTCTTTTCCCAGTGTTGTGTTCTGTGTGAGTTTTTCCCAGTGTTGTGTTCTGTGTGAGTCTTTTCCCAGTGTTGTGTTCTGTGTGAGTCTTTTCCCAGTGTTGTGTTCTGTGTGAGTCTTTTCTCAGTGTTGAGTCCTGTGTGAGTCTTTTCCCAGTGTTGTGTTCTGTGTGAGTCTTTTCTTAGTGTTGTGTTCTGTGTGAGTCTTTTCCCAGTGTTGTGTTCTGTGTGAGTCTTTTCCCAGTGTTGTGTCCTGTGTGAGTCTTTTCTCAGTGTTGTGTTCTGTGTGAGTCTCTTTTCTCAGTGCGGAGTCCTGTGTGAGTCTTTTCCCAGTGTTGTGTTCTGTGTGAGTCTTTTCTTAGTGTTGTGTCCTGTGTGAGTCTTTTCTCAGTGTTGTGTTCGGTGTGAGTCTTTTCTTAGTGTTGTGTTCTGTGTGAGTCTTTTCTCAGTGTTGTTTTCTGTGTGAGTCTTTTCTCAGTGCTGTGTTCTGTGTGAGTCTTTTCTTAGTGTTGTGTTCTGTGTGAGTCTTTTCCCATTGTTGTGTTCTGTGTGAGTCTTTTCACAGTGTTGTGTTCTGTGTGAGTCTTTTCTCAGTGTTGTGTTCTGTGTGAGTCTTTTCTCAGTGTTTTTTTCTGTGTGAGTCTTTTCCCAGTGTTGTGTTCTGTGCGAGTCTTTTCTTAGTGTTGAGTCCTGTGTGAGTCTTTTCCCAGTGTTGAGTCCTGTGTGAGTCTTTTCCCAGTGTTGTGTTCTGTGTGAGTCTTTTCCCAGTGTTGTGTTCTGTGTGAGTCTTTTCCCAGTGTTGAGTCCTGTGTGAGTCTTTTCTTAGTGTTGTGTTCTGTGTGAGTCTTTTCTTAGTGTTGTGTTCTGTGTGAGTCTTTTCTTAGTGTTGTGTTCTGTATGAGTCTTTTCCCAGTGTTGTGTTCTGTGTGAGTCTTTTCCCAGTGTTGTGTTCTGTGTGAGTCTTTTCTCAGTGTTGAGTCCTGTGTGAGTCTTTTCCCAGTGTTGTGTTCTGTGTGAGTCTTTTCTTAGTGTTGTGTTCTGTCTGAGTCTTTTCTTAGTGTTGTGATCTGTGTGAGTCTTTTCTTAATATTTTGTTCTTTGTGAGTCTTTTCCCAGTGTTGTGTTCTGTGTGAGTCTTTTCTCAGTGTTGTGTTCTGTGTGAGTCTTTTCTCAGTGTTTTTTTCTGTGTGAGTCTTTTCCCAGTGTTGTGTTCTGTGTGAGTCTTTTCCCAGTGTTGTGTTCTGTGTGAGTCTTTTCCCAGTGTTGTGTTCTGTGTGAGTCTTTTCTTAGTGTTGTGTTCTGTGTGAGTCTTTTCCCAGTGTTGTGTTCTGTGTGAGTCTTTTCTTAGTGTTGAGTCCTGTGTGAGTCTTTTCCCAGTGTTGAGTCCTGTGTGAGTCTTTTCCCAGTGTTGAGTCCTGTGTGAGTCTTTTCCCAGTGTTGTGTTCTGTGTGAGTTTTTTCCCAGTGTTGTGTTCTGTGTGAGTCTTTTCTTAGTGTTGTGTTCTGTGTGAGTCTATTCCCAGTGTTGAGTCCTGTGTGAGTCTTTTCTTAGTGTTGTGTTCCGTGTGAGTCTTTTCCCAGTGTTGTGTTCTGTGTGAGTCTTTTCTCAGTGTTGTGTTCTGTGTGAGTCTTTTCCCAGTGTTGTGTTCTGTGTGAGTCTTTTCTCAGTGTTGTGTTCTGTGTGAGTCTTTTCTCAGTGTTGTGTTCTGTGTGAGTCTTTTCTCAGTGTTGTGTTCTGTGTGAGTCTTTTCTCAGTGTTGTGTTCTGTGTGAGTCTTTTCCCAGTGTTGTGTTCTGTGTGAGTCTTTTCCCAGTGTTGTGTTCTGTGTGAGTCTTTTCCCAGTGTTGTGTTCTGTGTGAGTCTTTTCTCAGTGTTGTGTTCTGTGAGTCTTTTCTCAGTGTTTTTTTCTGTGTGAGTCTTTTCCCAGTGTTGTGTTCTGTGTGAGTCTTTTCCCAGTGTTGTGTTCTGTGTGAGTCTTTTCCCAGTGTTGTGTTCTGTGTGAGTCTTTTCCCAGTGTTGTGTTCTGTGTGAGTCTTTTCTCAGTGTTGAGTCCTGTGTGAGTCTTTTCCCAGTGTTGTGTTCTGTGTGAGTCTTTTCTTAGTGTTGTGTTCTGTGTGAGTATTTTCCCAGTGTTGTGTTCTGTGTGAGTTTTTTTCCCAGTGTTGTGTTCTGTGTGAGTCTTTTCTTAGTGTTGTGTTCTGTGTGAGTCTTTTCCCAGTGTTGAGTCCTGTGTGAGTCTTTTCCCAGTGTTGTGTTCTGTGTGAGTCTTTTCTTAGTGTTGTGTGCTGTGTGAGTCTTTTCCCAGTGTTGTGTTCTGTGTGAGTCTTTTCTCAGTGCTGTGTTCTGTGTGAGTCTTTTCTTGGTGTTGTGCTCTGTGTGAGTCTTTTCCCAGTGCGGAGTCCTGTGTGACTCTTTTCCCAGTGTTGAGTCCTGTGTGAGTCTTTTCCCAGTGCTGAGTCCTGTGTGAGTCTTTTCCCAGTGCTGAGTCCTGTGTGACTCTTTTCCCAGTGTTGAGTCCTGTGTGAGTCTTTTCCCAGTGCTGAGTCCTGTGTGAGTCTTTTCCCAGTGTTGTGTTCTGTGTGAGTCTTTTACCAGTGTTGTGTTCTGTGTGAGTCTTTTCCCAGTGTTGTGTTCTGTGTGAGTCTTTTCCCAGTGTTGTGTTCTGTGTGAGTCTTTTCTTAGTGTTGTGTTCTGTGTGAGTCTTTTCTTAGTGTTGTGTTCTGTGTGAGTCTTTTCCCAGTGTTGTGTTCTGTGTGAGTCTTTTCCCAGTGTTGTGTTCTGTGTGAGTCTTTTCTTAGTGTTGTGTTCTGTGTGAGTCTTTTCCCAGTGTTGTGTTCTGTGTGAGTCTTTTCCCAGTGTTGTGTTCTGTGTGAGTCTTTTCCCAGTGCTGAGTCCTGTGTGAGTCTTTTCCCAGTGTTGTGTTCTGTGTGAGTCTTTTCCCAGTGTTGTGTTCTGTGTGAGTCTTTTCCCAGTGTTGTGTTCTGTGTGAGTCTTTTCCCAGTGTTGTGTTCTGTGTGAGTCTTTTCCCAGTGTTGCGTTCTGTGTGAGTCTTTTCTTAGTGTTGTGTTCTGTGTGAGTCTTTTCCCAGTGTTGCGTCCTGTGTGAGTCTTTTCTCAGTGTTGCGTCCTGTGTGAGTCTTTTCCCAGTGTTGTGTTCTGTGTGAGTCTTTTCTTAGTGTTGTGTTCTGTGTGAGTCTTTTCCCAGTGTTGTGTTCTGTGTGAGTCTTTTCTTAGTGTTGTGTTCTGTGTGAGTCTATTCTCAGTGTTGTGTCCTGTGTCAGTCTTTTCCCAGTGTTGAGTCCTGTGTGAGTCTTTTCCCAGTGTTGTGTTCTGTGTGAGTCTTTTCTTAGTGTTGTGTTCTGTGTGAGTATTTTCCCAGTGTTGTGTTCTGTGTGAGTTTTTTTCCCAGTGTTGTGTTCTGTGTGAGTCTTTTCTTAGTGTTGTGTTCTGTGTGAGTCTTTTCCCAGTGTTGCGTTCTGTGTGAGTCTTTTCCCAGTGTTGCGTTCTGTGTGAGTCTTTTCCCAGTGTTGTGTTCTGTGTGAGTCTTTTCCCAGTGTTGTGTTCTGTGTGAGTCTTTTCTTAGTGTTGTGTTCTGTGTGAGTCTTTTCTTAGTGTTGTGTTCTGTGTGAGTCTTTTCTTAGTGTTGTGTTCTGTGTGAGTCTTTTCTCAGTGTTGTGTTCTGTGTGAGTCTTTTCTTAGTGTTGTGTTCTGTGTGAGTCTTTTCTTAGTGTTGTGTTCTGTGTGAGTCTTTTCTCATTGTTGTGTTCTGTGTGAGTCTTTTCCCAGTGTTGTGTTCTGTGTGAGTCTTTTCCCAGTGTTGAGTCCTGTGTGAGTCTTTTCTCAGTGTTATGTTCTGTGTGAGTCTTTTCTTAGTGTTGTATTCTGTGTGAGTCTTTTCCCAGTGTTGTGTTCTGTGTGAGTCTTTTCTCAGTGTTGTGTTCTGTGTGAGTCTTTTCTTAGTGTTGTGTTCTGTCTGAGTCTTTTCTCAGTGTTGTGTTCTGTGTGAGTCTTTTCCCAGTGTTGAGTCCTGTGTGAGTCTTTTCCCAGTGTTGTGTTCTGTGTGAGTCTTTTCCCAGTGTTGTGTTCTGTGTGAGTCTTTTCCCAGTGTTGTGTTCTGTGTGAGTCTTTTCTTAGTGTTGTGTTCTGTGTGAGTCTTTTCCCAGTGTTGTGTTCGGTGTGAGTCTTTTCTTAGTGTTGTGTTCTGTGTGAGTCTTTTCTCAGTGTTGTGTTCTGTGTGAGTCTTTTCTCAGTGCTGTGTTCTGTGTGAGTCTTTTCTTAGTGTTGTGTTCTGTGTGAGTCTTTTCCCACTGTTGTGTTCTGTGTGAGTCTTTTCCCAGTGTTGTGTTCTGTGTGAGTCTTTTCCCAGTGTTGTGTTCTGTGTGAGTCTTTTCTCAGTGCTGTGTTCTTTGTGAGTCTTTTCTTAGTGTTGTGCTCTGTGTGAGTCTTTTCCCAGTGCTGAGTCCTGTGTGACTCTTTTCCCAGTGTTGTGTTCTGTGTGAGTCTTTTCCCAGTGCTGAGTCCTGTGTGAGTCTTTTCCCAGTGTTGTGTTCTGTGTGAGTCTTTTACCAGTGTTGTGTTCTGTGTGAGTCTTTTCCCAGTGTTGTGTTCTGTGTGAGTCTTTTCTCAGTATTGAGTCCTGTGTGAGTCTTTCTTAGTGTTGTGATCTGTGTGAGTCTTTTCCCAGTGTTGTGTTCTCTGTGAGTCTTTTCCTAGTGTTGTGTTCTGTGTGAGTCTTTTCTTAGTGTTGTGTTCTGTGTGAGTCTTTTCTTAGTGTTGTGTTCTGTGTGAGTCTTTTCCCAGTGTTGTGTTCTGTGTGAGTCTTTTCTCAGTGTTGTGTTCTGTGTGAGTCTTTTCCCAGTGTTGTGTTCTGTGTGAGTCTTTTCTTAGTGTTTGTGTTCTGTGTGAGTCTTTTCTCAGTGTTGTGTTCTGTGTGGGTCTTTTCCCAGTGTTGTGTTCTGTGTGAGTCTTTTCTTAGTGTTGTGTTCTGTGTGAGTCTTTTCCCAGTGTTGTGTTCTGTGTGAGTCTTTTCCCAGTGTTGTGTTCTGTGTGAGTCTTTTCTTAGTGTTGTGTTCTGTGTGAGTCTTTTCCCAGTGTTGTGTTCTGTGTGAGTCTTTTCCCAGTGTTGAGTCCTGTGTGAGTCTTTTCCCAGTGTTGTGTTTTGTGTGAGTCTTTTCTTAGTGTTGTGTCCTGTGTGAGTCTTTTCTCAGTGTTGTGTTCGGTGTGAGTCTTTTCTTAGTGTTGTGTTCTGTGTGAGTCTTTTCTTAGTGTTGTGTTCTGTGTGAGTCTTTTCTCAGTGTTGTGTTCTGTGTGAGTCTTTTCCCAGTGTTGTGTTCTGTGTGAGTCTTTTCTCAGTGTTGTGTTCTGTGTGAGTCTTTTCTCAGTGTTGTGTTCTGTGTGAGTCTTTTCTCATTTTTTTTTTCTGTGTGAGTCTTTTCCCAGTATTGAGTCCTGTGTGAGTCTTTTCCCAGTGTTGTGTTTTGTGTGAGTCTTTTCTTAGTGTTGTGTCCTGTGTGAGTCTTTTCTCAGTGTTGTGTTCTGTGTGAGTCTTTTCTAAGTGCTGTGTTCTGTGTGAGTCTTTTCTTAGTGTTGTGTTCTGTGTGAGTCTTTTCCCAGTGTTGTGTTCTGTGTGAGTCTTTTCCCAGTGTTGTGTTCTGTGTGAGTCTTTTCTCAGTGTTGTGTTCTGTGAGTCTTTTCTCAGTGTTTTTTTCTGTGTGAGTCTTTTCCCAGTGTTGTGTTCTGTGTGAGTTTTTCCCAGTGTTGTGTTCTGTGTGAGTCTTTTCCCAGTGTTGTGTTCTGTGTGAGTCTTTTCCCAGTGTTGTGTTCTGTGTGAGTCTTTTCTCAGTGTTGAGTCCTGTGTGAGTCTTTTCCCAGTGTTGTGTTCTGTGTGAGTCTTTTCTTAGTGTTGTGTTCTGTGTGAGTCTTTTCCCAGTGTTGTGTTCTGTGTGAGTCTTTTCCCAGTGTTGTGTCCTGTGTGAGTCTTTTCTCAGTGTTGTGTTCTGTGTGAGTCTCTTTTCTCAGTGCGGAGTCCTGTGTGAGTCTTTTCCCAGTGTTGTGTTCTGTGTGAGTCTTTTCTTAGTGTTGTGTCCTGTGTGAGTCTTTTCTCAGTGTTGTGTTCGGTGTGAGTCTTTTCTTAGTGTTGTGTTCTGTGTGAGTCTTTTCTCAGTGTTGTTTTCTGTGTGAGTCTTTTCTCAGTGCTGTGTTCTGTGTGAGTCTTTTCTTAGTGTTGTGTTCTGTGTGAGTCTTTTCCCAGTGTTGTGTTCTGTGTGAGTCTTTTCACAGTGTTGTGTTCTGTGTGAGTCTTTTCTCAGTGTTGTGTTCTGTGTGAGTCTTTTCTCAGTGTTTTTTTCTGTGTGAGTCTTTTCCCAGTGTTGTGTTCTGTGCGAGTCTTTTCTTAGTGTTGAGTCCTGTGTGAGTCTTTTCCCAGTGTTGAGTCCTGTGTGAGTCTTTTCCCAGTGTTGTGTTCTGTGTGAGTCTTTTCCCAGTGTTGTGTTCTGTGTGAGTCTTTTCCCAGTGTTGAGTCCTGTGTGAGTCTTTTCTTAGTGTTGTGTTCTGTGTGAGTCTTTTCTTAGTGTTGTGTTCTGTGTGAGTCTTTTCTTAGTGTTGTGTTCTGTATGAGTCTTTTCCCAGTGTTGTGTTCTGTGTGAGTCTTTTCCCAGTGTTGTGTTCTGTGTGAGTCTTTTCTCAGTGTTGAGTCCTGTGTGAGTCTTTTCCCAGTGTTGTGTTCTGTGTGAGTCTTTTCTTAGTGTTGTGTTCTGTCTGAGTCTTTTCTTAGTGTTGTGATCTGTGTGAGTCTTTTCCCAGTGTTGAGTCCTGTGTGAGTCTTTTCTTAGTGTTGTGTTCTGTGTGAGTCTTTTCCCAGTGTTGAGTCCTGTGTGAGTCTTTTCTTAGTGTTGTGTTCTGTGTGAGTCTTTTCTTAGTGTTGTGTTCTGTCTGAGTCTTTTCTTAGTGTTGTGATCTGTGTGAGTCTTTTCCCAGTGTTGTGTTCTGTGTGAGTCTTTTCCCAGTGTTGTGTTCTGTGTGAGTCTTTTCCCAGTGTTGAGTCCTGTGTGAGTCTTTTCTTAGTGTTGTGTTCTGTGTGAGTCTTTTCTTAGTGTTGTGTTCTGTGTGAGTCTTTTCTTAGTGTTGTGTTCTGTGTGAGTCTTTTCTCAGTGTTGTGTTCTGTGTGAGTCTTTTCCCAGTGTTGTGTTCTGTGTGAGTCTTTTCTCAGTGTTGTGTTCTGTGTGAGTCTTTTCTCAGTGTTGTGTTCTGTGTGAGTCTTTTCTCATTTTTTTTTTCTGTGTGAGTCTTTTCCCAGTATTGAGTCCTGTGTGAGTCTTTTCCCAGTGTTGTGTTTTGTGTGAGTCTTTTCTTAGTGTTGTGTCCTGTGTGAGTCTTTTCTCAGTGTTGTGTTCTGTGTGAGTCTTTTCTAAGTGCTGTGTTCTGTGTGAGTCTTTTCTTAGTGTTGTGTTCTGTGTGAGTCTTTTCCCAGTGTTGTGTTCTGTGTGAGTCTTTTCCCAGTGTTGTGTTCTGTGTGAGTCTTTTCCCAGTGTTGTGTTCTGTGTGAGTCTTTTCCCAGTGTTGTGTTCTGTGTGAGTCTTTTCTTAGTGTTGTGTTCTGTGTGAGTCTTTTCCCAGTGTTGTGTTCTGTGTGAGTCTTTTCTTAGTGTTGAGTCCTGTGTGAGTCTTTTCCCAGTGTTGAGTCCTGTGTGAGTCTTTTCCCAGTGTTGAGTCCTGTGTGAGTCTTTTCCCAGTGTTGTGTTCTGTGTGAGTTTTTTCCCAGTGTTGTGTTCTGTGTGAGTCTTTTCCCAGTGTTGAGTCCTGTGTGAGTTTTTTCCCAGTGTTGTGTTCTGTGTGAGTCTTTTCTTAGTGTTGTGTTCTGTGTGAGTCTATTCCCAGTGTTGAGTCCTGTGTGAGTCTTTTCCCAGTGTTGTGTTCTGTGTGAGTCTTTTCTTAGTGTTGTGTTCCGTGTGAGTCTTTTCCCAGTGTTGTGTTCTGTGTGAGTCTTTTCTCAGTGTTGTGTTCTGTGTGAGTCTTTTCCCAGTGTTGTGTTCTGTGTGAGTCTTTTCTCAGTGTTGTGTTCTGTGTGAGTCTTTTCTCAGTGTTGTGTTCTGTGTGAGTCTTTTCTCAGTGTTGTGTTCTGTGTGAGTCTTTTCTCAGTGTTGTGTTCTGTGTGAGTCTTTTCCCAGTGTTGTGTTCTGTGTGAGTCTTTTCCCAGTGTTGTGTTCTGTGTGAGTCTTTTCCCAGTGTTGTGTTCTGTGTGAGTCTTTTCTCAGTGTTGTGTTCTGTGAGTCTTTTCTCAGTGTTTTTTTCTGTGTGAGTCTTTTCCCAGTGTTGTGTTCTGTGTGAGTCTTTTCCCAGTGTTGTGTTCTGTGTGAGTCTTTTCCCAGTGTTGTGTTCTGTGTGAGTCTTTTCCCAGTGTTGTGTTCTGTGTGAGTCTTTTCTCAGTGTTGAGTCCTGTGTGAGTCTTTTCCCAGTGTTGTGTTCTGTGTGAGTCTTTTCTTAGTGTTGTGTTCTGTGTGAGTATTTTCCCAGTGTTGTGTTCTGTGTGAGTTTTTTTCCCAGTGTTGTGTTCTGTGTGAGTCTTTTCTTAGTGTTGTGTTCTGTGTGAGTCTTTTCCCAGTGTTGCGTTCTGTGTGAGTCTTTTCCCAGTGTTGAGTCCTGTGTGAGTCTTTTCCCAGTGTTGTGTTCTGTGTGAGTCTTTTCTCAGTGCTGTGTTCTGTGTGAGTCTTTTCTTAGTGTTGTGCTCTGTGTGAGTCTTTTCCCAGTGCTGTGTTCTGTGTGAGTCTTTTCCCAGTGTTGTGTTCTGTGTGAGTCTTTTCCCAGTGTTGAGTCCTGTGTGAGTCTTTTCTTAGTGTTGTGTTCTGTGTGAGTCTTTTCTTAGTGTTGTGTTCTGTGTGAGTCTTTTCTTAGTGTTGTGTTCTGTGTGAGTCTTTTCCCAGTGTTGTGTTCTGTGTGAGTCTTTTCCCAGTGTTGTGTTCTGTGTGAGTCTTTTCCCAGTGTTGTGTTCTGTGTGAGTCTTTTCTTAGTGTTGTGTTCTGTGTGAGTCTTTTCTTAGTGTTGTGATCTGTGTGAGTCTTTTCTTAGTGTTGTGATCTGTGTGAGTCTTTTCTTAGTGTTGTGTTCTGTGTGAGTCTTTTCTTAGTGTTGTGTTCTGTGTGAGTCTTTTCTTAGTGTTGTGTTCTGTGTGAGTCTTTTCCCAGTGTTGTGTTCTGTGTGAGTCTTTTCCCAGTGTTGTGTTCTGTGTGAGTCT
The DNA here is from genome assembly GCF_029499605.1 of Hyla sarda. NCBI lineage: Eukaryota > Metazoa > Chordata > Amphibia > Anura > Hylidae > Hyla > Hyla sarda. The sequence goes on from NW_026609781.1 coordinate 247,972, forward strand.
TTTCTCAGTGTTGAGTCCTGTGTGAGTCTTTTCCCAGTGTTGTGTTCTGTGTGAGTCTTTTCTTAGTGTTGTGTTCTGTGTGAGTCTTTTCTTAGTGTTGTGATCTGTGTGAGTCTTTTCTTAGTGTTGTGTTCTGTGTGAGTCTTTTCCCAGTGTTGTGTTCTGTGTGAGTCTTTTCTCAGTGTTGTGTTCTGTGTGAGTCTTTTCCCAGTGTTGTGTTCTGTGTGAGTCTTTTCCCAGTATTGTGTTCTGTGTGAGTCTTTTCTTAGTGTTGTGTGCTGTGTGAGTCTTTTCCCAGTGTTGTGTTCTGTGTGAGTCTTTTCTCAGTGCTGTGTTCTGTGTGAGTCTTTTCTTGGTGTTGTGCTCTGTGTGAGTCTTTTCCCAGTGCGGAGTCCTGTGTGACTCTTTTCCCAGTGTTGAGTCCTGTGTGAGTCTTTTCCCAGTGCTGAGTCCTGTGTGAGTCTTTTCCCAGTGCTGAGTCCTGTGTGACTCTTTTCCCAGTGTTGAGTCCTGTGTGAGTCTTTTCCCAGTGCTGAGTCCTGTGTGAGTCTTTTCCCAGTGTTGTGTTCTGTGTGAGTCTTTTACCAGTGTTGTGTTCTGTGTGAGTCTTTTCCCAGTGTTGTGTTCTGTGTGAGTCTTTTCCCAGTGTTGTGTTCTGTGTGAGTCTTTTCTTAGTGTTGTGTTCTGTGTGAGTCTTTTCTTAGTGTTGTGTTCTGTGTGAGTCTTTTCCCAGTGTTGTGTTCTGTGTGAGTCTTTTCCCAGTGTTGTGTTCTGTGTGAGTCTTTTCTTAGTGTTGTGTTCTGTGTGAGTCTTTTCCCAGTGTTGTGTTCTGTGTGAGTCTTTTCCCAGTGTTGTGTTCTGTGTGAGTCTTTTCCCAGTGCTGAGTCCTGTGTGAGTCTTTTCCCAGTGTTGTGTTCTGTGTGAGTCTTTTCCCAGTGTTGTGTTCTGTGTGAGTCTTTTCCCAGTGTTGTGTTCTGTGTGAGTCTTTTCCCAGTGTTGTGTTCTGTGTGAGTCTTTTCCCAGTGTTGCGTTCTGTGTGAGTCTTTTCTTAGTGTTGTGTTCTGTGTGAGTCTTTTCCCAGTGTTGCGTCCTGTGTGAGTCTTTTCTCAGTGTTGCGTCCTGTGTGAGTCTTTTCCCAGTGTTGTGTTCTGTGTGAGTCTTTTCTTAGTGTTGTGTTCTGTGTGAGTCTTTTCCCAGTGTTGTGTTCTGTGTGAGTCTTTTCTTAGTGTTGTGTTCTGTGTGAGTCTATTCTCAGTGTTGTGTCCTGTGTCAGTCTTTTCCCAGTGTTGAGTCCTGTGTGAGTCTTTTCCCAGTGTTGTGTTCTGTGTGAGTCTTTTCTTAGTGTTGTGTTCTGTGTGAGTATTTTCCCAGTGTTGTGTTCTGTGTGAGTTTTTTTCCCAGTGTTGTGTTCTGTGTGAGTCTTTTCTTAGTGTTGTGTTCTGTGTGAGTCTTTTCCCAGTGTTGCGTTCTGTGTGAGTCTTTTCCCAGTGTTGCGTTCTGTGTGAGTCTTTTCCCAGTGTTGTGTTCTGTGTGAGTCTTTTCCCAGTGTTGTGTTCTGTGTGAGTCTTTTCTTAGTGTTGTGTTCTGTGTGAGTCTTTTCTTAGTGTTGTGTTCTGTGTGAGTCTTTTCTTAGTGTTGTGTTCTGTGTGAGTCTTTTCTCAGTGTTGTGTTCTGTGTGAGTCTTTTCTTAGTGTTGTGTTCTGTGTGAGTCTTTTCTTAGTGTTGTGTTCTGTGTGAGTCTTTTCTCATTGTTGTGTTCTGTGTGAGTCTTTTCCCAGTGTTGTGTTCTGTGTGAGTCTTTTCCCAGTGTTGAGTCCTGTGTGAGTCTTTTCTCAGTGTTATGTTCTGTGTGAGTCTTTTCTTAGTGTTGTATTCTGTGTGAGTCTTTTCCCAGTGTTGTGTTCTGTGTGAGTCTTTTCTCAGTGTTGTGTTCTGTGTGAGTCTTTTCTTAGTGTTGTGTTCTGTCTGAGTCTTTTCTCAGTGTTGTGTTCTGTGTGAGTCTTTTCCCAGTGTTGAGTCCTGTGTGAGTCTTTTCCCAGTGTTGTGTTCTGTGTGAGTCTTTTCCCAGTGTTGTGTTCTGTGTGAGTCTTTTCCCAGTGTTGTGTTCTGTGTGAGTCTTTTCTTAGTGTTGTGTTCTGTGTGAGTCTTTTCCCAGTGTTGTGTTCGGTGTGAGTCTTTTCTTAGTGTTGTGTTCTGTGTGAGTCTTTTCTCAGTGTTGTGTTCTGTGTGAGTCTTTTCTCAGTGCTGTGTTCTGTGTGAGTCTTTTCTTAGTGTTGTGTTCTGTGTGAGTCTTTTCCCACTGTTGTGTTCTGTGTGAGTCTTTTCCCAGTGTTGTGTTCTGTGTGAGTCTTTTCCCAGTGTTGTGTTCTGTGTGAGTCTTTTCTCAGTGCTGTGTTCTTTGTGAGTCTTTTCTTAGTGTTGTGCTCTGTGTGAGTCTTTTCCCAGTGCTGAGTCCTGTGTGACTCTTTTCCCAGTGTTGTGTTCTGTGTGAGTCTTTTCCCAGTGCTGAGTCCTGTGTGAGTCTTTTCCCAGTGTTGTGTTCTGTGTGAGTCTTTTACCAGTGTTGTGTTCTGTGTGAGTCTTTTCCCAGTGTTGTGTTCTGTGTGAGTCTTTTCTCAGTATTGAGTCCTGTGTGAGTCTTTCTTAGTGTTGTGATCTGTGTGAGTCTTTTCCCAGTGTTGTGTTCTCTGTGAGTCTTTTCCTAGTGTTGTGTTCTGTGTGAGTCTTTTCTTAGTGTTGTGTTCTGTGTGAGTCTTTTCTTAGTGTTGTGTTCTGTGTGAGTCTTTTCCCAGTGTTGTGTTCTGTGTGAGTCTTTTCTCAGTGTTGTGTTCTGTGTGAGTCTTTTCCCAGTGTTGTGTTCTGTGTGAGTCTTTTCTTAGTGTTTGTGTTCTGTGTGAGTCTTTTCTCAGTGTTGTGTTCTGTGTGGGTCTTTTCCCAGTGTTGTGTTCTGTGTGAGTCTTTTCTTAGTGTTGTGTTCTGTGTGAGTCTTTTCCCAGTGTTGTGTTCTGTGTGAGTCTTTTCCCAGTGTTGTGTTCTGTGTGAGTCTTTTCTTAGTGTTGTGTTCTGTGTGAGTCTTTTCCCAGTGTTGTGTTCTGTGTGAGTCTTTTCCCAGTGTTGAGTCCTGTGTGAGTCTTTTCCCAGTGTTGTGTTTTGTGTGAGTCTTTTCTTAGTGTTGTGTCCTGTGTGAGTCTTTTCTCAGTGTTGTGTTCGGTGTGAGTCTTTTCTTAGTGTTGTGTTCTGTGTGAGTCTTTTCTTAGTGTTGTGTTCTGTGTGAGTCTTTTCTCAGTGTTGTGTTCTGTGTGAGTCTTTTCCCAGTGTTGTGTTCTGTGTGAGTCTTTTCTCAGTGTTGTGTTCTGTGTGAGTCTTTTCTCAGTGTTGTGTTCTGTGTGAGTCTTTTCTCATTTTTTTTTTCTGTGTGAGTCTTTTCCCAGTATTGAGTCCTGTGTGAGTCTTTTCCCAGTGTTGTGTTTTGTGTGAGTCTTTTCTTAGTGTTGTGTCCTGTGTGAGTCTTTTCTCAGTGTTGTGTTCTGTGTGAGTCTTTTCTAAGTGCTGTGTTCTGTGTGAGTCTTTTCTTAGTGTTGTGTTCTGTGTGAGTCTTTTCCCAGTGTTGTGTTCTGTGTGAGTCTTTTCCCAGTGTTGTGTTCTGTGTGAGTCTTTTCTCAGTGTTGTGTTCTGTGAGTCTTTTCTCAGTGTTTTTTTCTGTGTGAGTCTTTTCCCAGTGTTGTGTTCTGTGTGAGTTTTTCCCAGTGTTGTGTTCTGTGTGAGTCTTTTCCCAGTGTTGTGTTCTGTGTGAGTCTTTTCCCAGTGTTGTGTTCTGTGTGAGTCTTTTCTCAGTGTTGAGTCCTGTGTGAGTCTTTTCCCAGTGTTGTGTTCTGTGTGAGTCTTTTCTTAGTGTTGTGTTCTGTGTGAGTCTTTTCCCAGTGTTGTGTTCTGTGTGAGTCTTTTCCCAGTGTTGTGTCCTGTGTGAGTCTTTTCTCAGTGTTGTGTTCTGTGTGAGTCTCTTTTCTCAGTGCGGAGTCCTGTGTGAGTCTTTTCCCAGTGTTGTGTTCTGTGTGAGTCTTTTCTTAGTGTTGTGTCCTGTGTGAGTCTTTTCTCAGTGTTGTGTTCGGTGTGAGTCTTTTCTTAGTGTTGTGTTCTGTGTGAGTCTTTTCTCAGTGTTGTTTTCTGTGTGAGTCTTTTCTCAGTGCTGTGTTCTGTGTGAGTCTTTTCTTAGTGTTGTGTTCTGTGTGAGTCTTTTCCCAGTGTTGTGTTCTGTGTGAGTCTTTTCACAGTGTTGTGTTCTGTGTGAGTCTTTTCTCAGTGTTGTGTTCTGTGTGAGTCTTTTCTCAGTGTTTTTTTCTGTGTGAGTCTTTTCCCAGTGTTGTGTTCTGTGCGAGTCTTTTCTTAGTGTTGAGTCCTGTGTGAGTCTTTTCCCAGTGTTGAGTCCTGTGTGAGTCTTTTCCCAGTGTTGTGTTCTGTGTGAGTCTTTTCCCAGTGTTGTGTTCTGTGTGAGTCTTTTCCCAGTGTTGAGTCCTGTGTGAGTCTTTTCTTAGTGTTGTGTTCTGTGTGAGTCTTTTCTTAGTGTTGTGTTCTGTGTGAGTCTTTTCTTAGTGTTGTGTTCTGTATGAGTCTTTTCCCAGTGTTGTGTTCTGTGTGAGTCTTTTCCCAGTGTTGTGTTCTGTGTGAGTCTTTTCTCAGTGTTGAGTCCTGTGTGAGTCTTTTCCCAGTGTTGTGTTCTGTGTGAGTCTTTTCTTAGTGTTGTGTTCTGTCTGAGTCTTTTCTTAGTGTTGTGATCTGTGTGAGTCTTTTCCCAGTGTTGAGTCCTGTGTGAGTCTTTTCTTAGTGTTGTGTTCTGTGTGAGTCTTTTCCCAGTGTTGAGTCCTGTGTGAGTCTTTTCTTAGTGTTGTGTTCTGTGTGAGTCTTTTCTTAGTGTTGTGTTCTGTCTGAGTCTTTTCTTAGTGTTGTGATCTGTGTGAGTCTTTTCCCAGTGTTGTGTTCTGTGTGAGTCTTTTCCCAGTGTTGTGTTCTGTGTGAGTCTTTTCCCAGTGTTGAGTCCTGTGTGAGTCTTTTCTTAGTGTTGTGTTCTGTGTGAGTCTTTTCTTAGTGTTGTGTTCTGTGTGAGTCTTTTCTTAGTGTTGTGTTCTGTGTGAGTCTTTTCTCAGTGTTGTGTTCTGTGTGAGTCTTTTCCCAGTGTTGTGTTCTGTGTGAGTCTTTTCTCAGTGTTGTGTTCTGTGTGAGTCTTTTCTCAGTGTTGTGTTCTGTGTGAGTCTTTTCTCATTTTTTTTTTCTGTGTGAGTCTTTTCCCAGTATTGAGTCCTGTGTGAGTCTTTTCCCAGTGTTGTGTTTTGTGTGAGTCTTTTCTTAGTGTTGTGTCCTGTGTGAGTCTTTTCTCAGTGTTGTGTTCTGTGTGAGTCTTTTCTAAGTGCTGTGTTCTGTGTGAGTCTTTTCTTAGTGTTGTGTTCTGTGTGAGTCTTTTCCCAGTGTTGTGTTCTGTGTGAGTCTTTTCCCAGTGTTGTGTTCTGTGTGAGTCTTTTCTCAGTGTTGTGTTCTGTGAGTCTTTTTTCAGTGTTTTTTTCTGTGTGAGTCTTTTCCCAGTGTTGTGTTCTGTGTGAGTTTTTCCCAGTGTTGTGTTCTGTGTGAGTCTTTTCCCAGTGTTGTGTTCTGTGTGAGTCTTTTCCCAGTGTTGTGTTCTGTGTGAGTCTTTTCTCAGTGTTGAGTCCTGTGTGAGTCTTTTCTCAGTGTTGAGTCCTGTGTGAGTCTTTTCCCAGTGTTGTGTTCTGTGTGAGTCTTTTCTTAGTGTTGTGTTCTGTGTGAGTCTTTTCCCAGTGTTGTGTTCTGTGTGAGTCTTTTCCCAGTGTTGTGTCCTGTGTGAGTCTTTTCTCAGTGTTGTGTTCTGTGTGAGTCTCTTTTCTCAGTGCGGAGTCCTGTGTGAGTCTTTTCCCAGTGTTGTGTTCTGTGTGAGTCTTTTCTTAGTGTTGTGTCCTGTGTGAGTCTTTTCTCAGTGTTGTGTTCGGTGTGAGTCTTTTCTTAGTGTTGTGTTCTGTGTGAGTCTTTTCTCAGTGTTGTTTTCTGTGTGAGTCTTTTCTCAGTGCTGTGTTCTGTGTGAGTCTTTTCTTAATATTTTGTTCTTTGTGAGTCTTTTCCCAGTGTTGTGTTCTGTGTGAGTCTTTTCTCAGTGTTGTGTTCTGTGTGAGTCTTTTCTCAGTGTTTTTTTCTGTGTGAGTCTTTTCCCAGTGTTGTGTTCTGTGTGAGTCTTTTCCCAGTGTTGTGTTCTGTGTGAGTCTTTTCCCAGTGTTGTGTTCTGTGTGAGTCTTTTCTTAGTGTTGTGTTCTGTGTGAGTCTTTTCCCAGTGTTGTGTTCTGTGTGAGTCTTTTCTTAGTGTTGAGTCCTGTGTGAGTCTTTTCCCAGTGTTGAGTCCTGTGTGAGTCTTTTCCCAGTGTTGAGTCCTGTGTGAGTCTTTTCCCAGTGTTGTGTTCTGTGTGAGTTTTTTCCCAGTGTTGTGTTCTGTGTGAGTCTTTTCCCAGTGTTGAGTCCTGTGTGAGTTTTTTCCCAGTGTTGTGTTCTGTGTGAGTCTTTTCTTAGTGTTGTGTTCTGTGTGAGTCTATTCCCAGTGTTGAGTCCTGTGTGAGTCTTTTCCCAGTGTTGTGTTCTGTGTGAGTCTTTTCTTAGTGTTGTGTTCCGTGTGAGTCTTTTCCCAGTGTTGTGTTCTGTGTGAGTCTTTTCTCAGTGTTGTGTTCTGTGTGAGTCTTTTCCCAGTGTTGTGTTCTGTGTGAGTCTTTTCTCAGTGTTGTTTTCTGTGTGAGTCTTTTCTCAGTGTTGTGTTCTGTGTGAGTCTTTTCTCAGTGTTGTGTTCTGTGTGAGTCTTTTCTCAGTGTTGTGTTCTGTGTGAGTCTTTTCCCAGTGTTGTGTTCTGTGTGAGTCTTTTCCCAGTGTTGTGTTCTGTGTGAGTCTTTTCCCAGTGTTGTGTTCTGTGTGAGTCTTTTCTCAGTGTTGTGTTCTGTGAGTCTTTTCTCAGTGTTTTTTTCTGTGTGAGTCTTTTCCCAGTGTTGTGTTCTGTGTGAGTCTTTTCCCAGTGTTGTGTTCTGTGTGAGTCTTTTCCCAGTGTTGTGTTCTGTGTGAGTCTTTTCCCAGTGTTGTGTTCTGTGTGAGTCTTTTCTCAGTGTTGAGTCCTGTGTGAGTCTTTTCCCAGTGTTGTGTTCTGTGTGAGTCTTTTCTTAGTGTTGTGTTCTGTGTGAGTATTTTCCCAGTGTTGTGTTCTGTGTGAGTTTTTTTCCCAGTGTTGTGTTCTGTGTGAGTCTTTTCTTAGTGTTGTGTTCTGTGTGAGTCTTTTCCCAGTGTTGCGTTCTGTGTGAGTCTTTTCCCAGTGTTGAGTCCTGTGTGAGTCTTTTCCCAGTGTTGTGTTCTGTGTGAGTCTTTTCTCAGTGCTGTGTTCTGTGTGAGTCTTTTCTTAGTGTTGTGCTCTGTGTGAGTCTTTTCCCAGTGCTGTGTTCTGTGTGAGTCTTTTCCCAGTGTTGTGTTCTGTGTGAGTCTTTTCCCAGTGTTGAGTCCTGTGTGAGTCTTTTCTTAGTGTTGTGTTCTGTGTGAGTCTTTTCTTAGTGTTGTGTTCTGTGTGAGTCTTTTCTTAGTGTTGTGTTCTGTGTGAGTCTTTTCCCAGTGTTGTGTTCTGTGTGAGTCTTTTCCCAGTGTTGTGTTCTGTGTGAGTCTTTTCCCCGTGTTGTGTTCTGTGTGAGTCTTTTCTTAGTGTTGTGTTCTGTGTGAGTCTTTTCTTAGTGTTGTGATCTGTGTGAGTCTTTTCTTAGTGTTGTGATCTGTGTGAGTCTTTTCTTAGTGTTGTGTTCTGTGTGAGTCTTTTCTTAGTGTTGTGTTCTGTGTGAGTCTTTTCTTAGTGTTGTGTTCTGTGTGAGTCTTTTCCCAGTGTTGTGTTCTGTGTGAGTCTTTTCCCAGTGTTGTGTTCAGTGTGAGTCTTTTCTCAGTGTTGAGTCCTGTGTGAGTCTTTTCCCAGTGTTGTGTTCTGTGTGAGTCTTTTCTTAGTGTTGTGTTCTGTGTGAGTCTTTTCTTAGTGTTGTGATCTGTGTGAGTCTTTTCTTAGTGTTGTGTTCTGTGTGAGTCTTTTCCCAGTGTTGTGTTCTGTGTGAGTCTTTTCTCAGTGTTGTGTTCTGTGTGAGTCTTTTCCCAGTGTTGTGTTCTGTGTGAGTCTTTTCCCAGTATTGTGTTCTGTGTGAGTCTTTTCTTAGTGTTGTGTGCTGTGTGAGTCTTTTCCCAGTGTTGTGTTCTGTGTGAGTCTTTTCTCAGTGCTGTGTTCTGTGTGAGTCTTTTCTTGGTGTTGTGCTCTGTGTGAGTCTTTTCCCAGTGCGGAGTCCTGTGTGACTCTTTTCCCAGTGTTGAGTCCTGTGTGAGTCTTTTCCCAGTGCTGAGTCCTGTGTGAGTCTTTTCCCAGTGCTGAGTCCTGTGTGACTCTTTTCCCAGTGTTGAGTCCTGTGTGAGTCTTTTCCCAGTGCTGAGTCCTGTGTGAGTCTTTTCCCAGTGTTGTGTTCTGTGTGAGTCTTTTACCAGTGTTGTGTTCTGTGTGAGTCTTTTCCCAGTGTTGTGTTCTGTGTGAGTCTTTTCCCAGTGTTGTGTTCTGTGTGAGTCTTTTCTTAGTGTTGTGTTCTGTGTGAGTCTTTTCTTAGTGTTGTGTTCTGTGTGAGTCTTTTCCCAGTGTTGTGTTCTGTGTGAGTCTTTTCCCAGTGTTGTGTTCTGTGTGAGTCTTTTCTTAGTGTTGTGTTCTGTGTGAGTCTTTTCCCAGTGTTGTGTTCTGTGTGAGTCTTTTCCCAGTGTTGTGTTCTGTGTGAGTCTTTTCCCAGTGCTGAGTCCTGTGTGAGTCTTTTCCCAGTGTTGTGTTCTGTGTGAGTCTTTTCCCAGTGTTGTGTTCTGTGTGAGTCTTTTCCCAGTGTTGTGTTCTGTGTGAGTCTTTTCCCAGTGTTGTGTTCTGTGTGAGTCTTTTCCCAGTGTTGCGTTCTGTGTGAGTCTTTTCTTAGTGTTGTGTTCTGTGTGAGTCTTTTCCCAGTGTTGCGTCCTGTGTGAGTCTTTTCTCAGTGTTGCGTCCTGTGTGAGTCTTTTCCCAGTGTTGTGTTCTGTGTGAGTCTTTTCTTAGTGTTGTGTTCTGTGTGAGTCTTTTCCCAGTGTTGTGTTCTGTGTGAGTCTTTTCTTAGTGTTGTGTTCTGTGTGAGTCTATTCTCAGTGTTGTGTCCTGTGTCAGTCTTTTCCCAGTGTTGAGTCCTGTGTGAGTCTTTTCCCAGTGTTGTGTTCTGTGTGAGTCTTTTCTTAGTGTTGTGTTCTGTGTGAGTATTTTCCCAGTGTTGTGTTCTGTGTGAGTTTTTTTCCCAGTGTTGTGTTCTGTGTGAGTCTTTTCTTAGTGTTGTGTTCTGTGTGAGTCTTTTCCCAGTGTTGCGTTCTGTGTGAGTCTTTTCCCAGTGTTGCGTTCTGTGTGAGTCTTTTCCCAGTGTTGTGTTCTGTGTGAGTCTTTTCCCAGTGTTGTGTTCTGTGTGAGTCTTTTCTTAGTGTTGTGTTCTGTGTGAGTCTTTTCTTAGTGTTGTGTTCTGTGTGAGTCTTTTCTTAGTGTTGTGTTCTGTGTGAGTCTTTTCTCAGTGTTGTGTTCTGTGTGAGTCTTTTCTTAGTGTTGTGTTCTGTGTGAGTCTTTTCTTAGTGTTGTGTTCTGTGTGAGTCTTTTCTCATTGTTGTGTTCTGTGTGAGTCTTTTCCCAGTGTTGTGTTCTGTGTGAGTCTTTTCCCAGTGTTGAGTCCTGTGTGAGTCTTTTCTCAGTGTTATGTTCTGTGTGAGTCTTTTCTTAGTGTTGTATTCTGTGTGAGTCTTTTCCCAGTGTTGTGTTCTGTGTGAGTCTTTTCTCAGTGTTGTGTTCTGTGTGAGTCTTTTCTTAGTGTTGTGTTCTGTCTGAGTCTTTTCTCAGTGTTGTGTTCTGTGTGAGTCTTTTCCCAGTGTTGAGTCCTGTGTGAGTCTTTTCCCAGTGTTGTGTTCTGTGTGAGTCTTTTCCCAGTGTTGTGTTCTGTGTGAGTCTTTTCCCAGTGTTGTGTTCTGTGTGAGTCTTTTCTTAGTGTTGTGTTCTGTGTGAGTCTTTTCCCAGTGTTGTGTTCTGTGTGAGTCTTTTCCCAGTGTTGTGTTCTGTGTGAGTCTTTTCTCAGTGTTGAGTCCTGTGTGAGTTTTTTCCCAGTGTTGTGTTCTGTGTGAGTCTTTTCCCAGTGTTGTGTTCTGTGTGAGTCTTTTCCCAGTGTTGTGTTCTGTGTGAGTTTTTTCCCAGTGTTGTGTTCTCTGTGAGTCTTTTCCCAGTGTTGTGTTCTGTGTGAGTCTTTTCCCAGTGTTGAGTCCTGTGTGAGTTTTTTCCCAGTGTTGTGTTCTGTGTGAGTCTTTTCTTAGTGTTGTGTTCTGTGTGAGTCTTTTCCCAGTGTTGAGTCCTGTGTGAGTCTTTTCCCAGTGTTGTGTTCTGTGTGAGTCTTTTCTTAGTGTTGTGTTCTGTGTGAGTCTTTTCCCAGTTTTGTGTTCTGTGTGAGTCTTTTCTTAGTGTTGTGTCCTGTGTGAGTCTTTTCTTAGTGTTGTGTTCTGTGTGAGTCTTTTCTCAGTGTTGAGTTCTGTGTGAGTCTTTTCTTAGTGTTGTGTTCTGTGTGAGTCTTTTCTTAGTGTTGTGTTCTGTGTGAGTCTTTTCTCAGTGTTGTGTTCTGTGTGAGTTTTTTCTTAGTGTTGTGTTCTGTGTGAGTCTTTTCCCAGTGTTGTGTTCTGTGTGAGTCTTTTCCCAGTGTTGTGTTCTGTGTGAGTCTTTTCCCAGTGTTGTGTTCTGTGTGAGTCTTTTCTCAGTGTTGAGTCCTGTGTGAGTTTTTTCCCAGTGTTGTGTTCTGTGTGAGTCTTTTCCCAGTGTTGTGTTCTGTGTGAGTCTTTTCCCAGTGTTGTGTTCTGTGTGAGTTTTTTCCCAGTGTTGTGTTCTGTGTGAGTCTTTTCCCAGTGTTGAGTCCTATGTGAGTTTTTTCCCAGTGTTGTGTTCTGTGTGAGTCTTTTCTTAGTGTTGTGTTCTGTGTGAGTCTTTTCCCAGTGTTGAGTCCTGTGTGAGTCTTTTCCCAGTGTTGTGTTCTGTGTGAGTCTTTTCTTAGTGTTGTGTTCTGTGTGAGTCTTTTCCCAGTGTTGTGTTCTGTGTGAGTCTTTTCTCAGTGTTGTGTTCTGTGTGAGTCTTTTCCCAGTGTTGTGTTCTGTGTGAGTCTTTTCCCAGTGTTGTGTTCTGTGTGAGTCTTTTCTCAGTGTTGTGTTCTGTGTGAGTCTTTTCTCAGTGTTGTGTTCTGTGTGAGTCTTTTCCCAGTGTTGTGTTCTGTTTGAGTCTTTTCCCAGTGTTGTGTTCTGTGTGAGTCTTTTCTTAGTGTTGTGTTCTGTGTGAGTCTTTTCCCAGTGTTGTGTTCTGTGTGAGTCTTTTCCCAGTGTTGAGTCGTGTGTGAGTCTTTTCCCAGTGTTGTGTCCTGTGTGAGTCTTTTCTTAGTGTTGTGTTCTGTGTGAGTCTTTTCCCAGTGTTGTGTTCTGTGTGAGTCTTTTCCCAGTGTTGAGACCTGTGTGAGTCTTTTCCCAGTGTTGAGTCCTGTGTGAGTCTTATCCCAGTGCTGAGTCCTGTGTGAGTCTTTTCTTAGTGTTGTGTTCTGTGTGAGTCTTTTCCCAGTGTTGTGTCCTGTGTGAGTCTTTTCCCAGTGTTGTTTTCTGTGTGAGTCTTTTCCCAGTGTTGTGTTCTGTGTGAGTCATTCCCCAGTGTTGTGTTCTGTGTGAGTCTTTTCCCAGTGTTGTGTTCTGTGTGAGTCTTTTCCCAGTGTTGTGTTCTGTGTGAGTCTTTTCCCAGTGTTGAGTCCTGTGTGAGTCTTTTCCTAGTGTTGTGTTCTGTGTGAGTCTTTTCTTAGTGTTGTGTCCTCTGTGAGTCTTTTCTTAGTGTTGTGTTCTGTGTGAGTCTTTTCCCAGTGTTGCGTTCTGTGTGAGTCTTTTCCCAGTGTTGCGTTCTGTGTGAGTCTTTTCCCAGTGTTGTGTTCTGTGTGAGTCTTTTCCCAGTGTTGTGTTCTGTGTGAGTCTTTTCCCAGTGTTGAGTCCTGTGTGAGTCTTTTCCCAGTGTTGTGTTCTGTGTGAGTCTTTTCTTAGTGTTGTGTCCTGTGTGAGTCTATTCTTAGTGTTGTGTTCTGTGTGAGTCTTTTCCCAGTGTTGTGTTCTGTGTGAGTCTTTTCTTAGTGTTGTGTTCTGTGTGAGTCTTTTCCCAGTGTTGTGTTCTGTGTGAGTCTTTTCTTAGTGTTGTGTCCTGTGTGAGTCTTTTCCCAGTGTTGTGTTCTGTGTGAGTCTTTTCTTATTGTTGTGTCCTGTGTGAGTCTTTTCTTAGTGTTGTGTTCTGTGTGAGTCTTTTCCCAGTGTTGTGTTCAGTGTGAGTCTTTTCTCAGTGTTTTTTTCTGTGTGAGTCTTTTCCCAGTGTTGTGTTCTGTGTGAGTCTTTCCCCAGTGTTGTGTTCTGTGTGAGTCTTTTCCCAGTGTTGTGTTCTGTGTGAGTCTTTTCCCAGTGTTGTGTTCTGTGTGAGTCTTTTCCCAGTGTTGTGTTCTGTGTGAGTCTTTTCTTAGTGTTGTGTTCTGTGTGAGTCTTTTCCCAGTGTTGAGTCCTGTGTGAGTCTTTTCCCAGTGTTGTGTTCTGTGTGAGTCTTTTCTTAGTGTTGTGTCCTGTGTGAGTCTTTTCTTATTGTTGTGTTCTGTGTGAGTCTTTTCCCAGTGTTGTGTTCTGTGTGAGTCTTTTCCCAGTGTTGTGTTCTGTGTGAGTCTTTTCTTAGTGTTGTGATCTGTGTGAGTCTTTTCCCAGTGTTGTGTTCTGTGTGAGTCTTTTCTTAGTGTTGTGTTCTGTGTGAGTCTTTTCCCAGTGTTGTGTTCTGTGTGAGTCTTTTCCCAGTGTTGTGTTCTGTGTGAGTCTTTTCCCAGTGTTGTGTTCTGTGTGAGTCTTTTCTTAGTGTTGTGTTCTGTGTGAGTCTTTTCCCAGTGTTGCGTTCTGTGTGAGTCTTTTTTCAGTGTTTTTTCTGTGTGAGTCTTTTCCCAGTGTTGAGTCCTGTGTGAGTCTTTTCCCAGTGTTGTGTTCTGTGTGAGTCTTTTCTTAGTGTTGTGTCCTGTGTGAGTCTTTTCTTAGTGTTGTGTTCTGTGTGAGTCTTTTCCCAGTGTTGTGTTCTGTGTGAGTCTTTTCCCAGTGTTGCGTTCTGTGTGAGTCTTTTCCCAGTGTTGCGTTCTGTGTGAGTCTTTTCCCAGTGTTGTGTTCTGTGTGAGTCTTTTCTTAGTGTTGTGTTCTGTGTGAGTCTTTTCCCATTGTTGCGTTCTGTGTGAGTCTTTTCCCAGTGTTGCGTTCTGTGTGAGTCTTTTCCCAGTGTTGTGTTCTGTGTGAGTCTTTTTCCAGTGTTGTGTTCTGTGTGAGTCTCTTTTCTCAGTGTTGAGTTCTGTGTGAGTCTTTTCCCAGTGTTGTGTTCTGTGTGAGTCTTTTCTTAGTGTTGTGTCCTTTGTGAGTCTTTTCCCAGTGTTGTGTCCTTTGTGAGTCTTTTCCCAGTGTTGTGTTCTGTGTGAGTCTTTTCTTAGTGTTGTGTTCTGTGTGAGTCTTTTCCCAGTGTTGAGTCCTGTGTGAGTCTTTTCCCAGTGTTGTGTTCTGTGTGAGTCTTTTCTTAGTGTTGTGTTCTGTGTGAGTCTTTTCTTAGTGTTGTGTCCTGTGTGAGTCTTTTCTTAGTGTTGTGTTCTGTGTGAGTCTTTTCCCAGTGTTGTGTTCTGTGTGAGTCTTTTCTCAGTGTTGTGTTCTGTGTGAGTCTTTTCTTAGTGTTGTGTTCTGTGTGAGTCTTTTCTCATTGTTGTGTTCTGTGTAAGTCTTTTCCCAGTGTTGTGTTCTGTGTGAGTCTTTTCCCAGTGTTGAGTCCTGTGTGAGTCTTTTCTCAGTGTTATGTTCTGTGTGAGTCTTTTCTTAGTGTTGTGTTCTGTGTGAGTCTTTTCCCAGTGTTGTGTTCAGTGTGAGTCTTTTCTCAGTGTTGTGTTCTGTGTGAGTCTTTTCTTAGTGTTGTGTTCTGTGTGAGTCTTTTCTCAGTGTTGTGTTCTGTGTGAGTCTTTTCCCAGTGTTGAGTCCTGTGTGAGTCTTTTCCCAGTGTTGTGTTCTGTGTGAGTCTGTTCCCAGTGTTGTGTTCTGTGTGAGTCTTTTCCCAGTGTTGTGTTCTGTGTGAGTCTTTTCTTAGTGTTGTGTTCTGTGTGAGTCTTTTCCCAGTGTTGTGTTCTGTGTGAGTCTTTTCCCAGTGTTGTGTTCTGTGTGAGTCTTTTCTCAGTGTTGAGTCCTGTGTGAGTTTTTTCCCAGTGTTGTGTTCTGTGTGAGTCTTTTCCCAGTGTTGTGTTCTGTGTGAGTCTTTTCCCAGTGTTGTGTTCTGTGTGAGTTTTTTCCCAGTGTTGTGTTCTCTGTGAGTCTTTTCCCAGTGTTGTGTTCTGTGTGAGTCTTTTCCCAGTGTTGAGTCCTGTGTGAGTTTTTTCCCAGTGTTGTGTTCTGTGTGAGTCTTTTCTTAGTGTTGTGTTCTGTGTGAGTCTTTTCCCAGTGTTGAGTCCTGTGTGAGTCTTTTCCCAGTGTTGTGTTCTGTGTGAGTCTTTTCTTAGTGTTGTGTTCTGTGTGAGTCTTTTCCCAGTTTTGTGTTCTGTGTGAGTCTTTTCTTAGTGTTGTGTCCTGTGTGAGTCTTTTCTTAGTGTTGTGTTCTGTGTGAGTCTTTTCTCAGTGTTGAGTTCTGTGTGAGTCTTTTCTTAGTGTTGTGTTCTGTGTGAGTCTTTTCTTAGTGTTGTGTTCTGTGTGAGTCTTTTCTCAGTGTTGTGTTCTGTGTGAGTTTTTTCTTAGTGTTGTGTTCTGTGTGAGTCTTTTCCCAGTGTTGTGTTCTGTGTGAGTCTTTTCCCAGTGTTGTGTTCTGTGTGAGTCTTTTCCCAGTGTTGTGTTCTGTGTGAGTCTTTTCTCAGTGTTGAGTCCTGTGTGAGTTTTTTCCCAGTGTTGTTTTCTGTGTGAGTCTTTTCCCAGTGTTGTGTTCTGTGTGAGTCTTTTCCCAGTGTTGTGTTCTGTGTGAGTTTTTTCCCAGTGTTGTGTTCTGTGTGAGTCTTTTCCCAGTGTTGAGTCCTGTGTGAGTTTTTTCCCAGTGTTGTGTTCTGTGTGAGTCTTTTCTTAGTGTTGTGTTCTGTGTTAGTCTTTTCCCAGTGTTGAGTCGTGTGTGAGTCTTTTCCCAGTGTTGTGTTCTGTGTGAGTCTTTTCTTAGTGTTGTGTTCTGTGTGAGTCTTTTCCCAGTGTTGTGTTCTGTGTGAGTCTTTTCTCAGTGTTGTGTTCTGTGTGAGTCTTTTCCCAGTGTTGTGTTCTGTGTGAGTCTTTTCCCAGTGTTGTGTTCTGTGTGAGTCTTTTCTCAGTGTTGTGTTCTGTGTGAGTCTTTTCTCAGTGTTGTGTTCTGTGTGAGTCTTTTCCCAGTGTTGTGTTCTGTTTGAGTCTTTTCCCAGTGTTGTGTTCTTTGTGAGTCTTTTCTTAGTGTTGTGTTCTGTGTGAGTATTTTCCCAGTGTTGTGTTCTGTGTGAGTCTTTTCCCAGTGTTGAGTCGTGTGTGAGTCTTTTCCCAGTGTTGTGTCCTGTGTGAGTCTTTTCTTAGTGTTGTGTTCTGTGTGAGTCTTTTCCCAGTGTTGTGTTCTGTGTGAGTCTTTTCCCAGTGTTGAGTCCTGTGTGAGTCTTTTCCCAGTGTTGAGTCCTGTGTGAGTCTTATCCCAGTGCTGAGTCCTGTGTGAGTCTTTTCTTAGTGTTGTGTTCTGTGTGAATCTTTTCCCAGTGTTGTGTCCTGTGTGAGTCTTTTCCCAGTGTTGTTTTCTGTGTGAGTCTTTTCCCAGTGTTGTGTTCTGTGTGAGTCTTTCCTCAGTGTTGTGTTCTGTGTGAGTCTTTTCCCAGTGTTGTGTTCTGTGTGAGTCTTTTCCCAGGGTTGTGTTCTGTGTGAGTCTTTTCCCAGTGTTGAGTCCTGTGTGAGTCTTTTCCTAGTGTTGTGTTCTGTGTGAGTCTTTTCTTAGTGTTGTGTCCTGTGTGAGTCTTTTCTTAGTGTTGTGTTCTGTGTGAGTCTTTTCCCAGTGTTGCGTTCTGTGTGAGTCTTTTCCCAGTGTTGCGTTCTGTGTGAGTCTTTTCCCAGTGTTGTGTTCTGTGTGTCTTTTCCCAGTGTTGTGTTCTGTGTGAGTCTTTTCCCAGTGTTGAGTCCTGTGTGAGTCTTTTCCCAGTGTTGTGTTCTGTGTGAGTCTTTTCTTAGTGTTGTGTTCTGTGTGAGTCTTTTCCCAGTGTTGTGTTCTGTGTGAGTCTTTTCCCAGTGTTGTGTTCTGTCTGAGTCTTTTCTTAGTGTTGTGTTCTGTGTGAGTCTTTTCCCAGTGTTGAGTCCTGTGTGAGTCTTTTCCCAGTGTTGAGTCCTGTGTGAGTCTTTTCCCAGTGTTGTGTTCTGTGTGAGTCTTTTCTTATTGTTGTGTCCTGTGTGAGTCTTTTCTTAGTGTTGTGTTCTGTGTGAGTCTTTTCCCAGTGTTGTGTTCTGTGTGAGTCTTTTCTCAGTGTTTTTTTTCTGTGTGAGTCTTTTCCCAGTGTTGTGTTCTGTGTGAGTCTTTCCCCAGTGTTGTGTTCTGTGTGAGTCTTTTCCCAGTGTTGTGTTCTGTGTGAGTCTTTTCCCAGTGTTGTGTTCTGTGTGAGTCTTTTCCCAGTGTTGTGTCCTGTGTGAGTCTTTTCTTAGTGTTGTGTTCTGTGTGAGTCTTTTCCCAGTGTTGTGTTCAGTGTGAGTCTTTTCTCAGTGTTTTTTTCTGTGTGAGTCTTTTCCCAGTGTTGTGTTCTGTGTGAGTCTTTCCCCAGTGTTGTGTTCTGTGTGAGTCTTTTCCCAGTGTTGTGTTCTGTGTGAGTCTTTTCCCAGTGTTGTGTTCTGTGTGAGTCTTTTCCCAGTGTTGTGTTCTGTGTGAGTCTTTTCTTAGTGTTGTGTTCTGTGTGAGTCTTTTCCCAGTGTTGAGTCCTGTGTGAGTCTTTTCCCAGTGTTGTGTTCTGTGTGAGTCTTTTCTTAGTGTTGTGTCCTGTGTGAGTCTTTTCTTATTGTTGTGTTCTGTGTGAGTCTTTTCCCAGTGTTGTGTTCTGTGTGAGTCTTTTCCCAGTGTTGTGTTCTGTGTGAGTCTTTTCTTAGTGTTGTGATCTGTGTGAGTCTTTTCCCAGTGTTGTGTTCTGTGTGAGTCTTTTCTTAGTGTTGTGTTCTGTGTGAGTCTTTTCCCAGTGTTGTGTTCTGTGTGAGTCTTTTCCCAGTGTTGTGTTCTGTGTGAGTCTTTTCCCAGTGTTGTGTTCTGTGTGAGTCTTTTCTTAGTGTTGTGTTCTGTGTGAGTCTTTTCCCAGTGTTGCGTTCTGTGTGAGTCTTTTTTCAGTGTTTTTTCTGTGTGAGTCTTTTCCCAGTGTTGAGTCCTGTGTGAGTCTTTTCCCAGTGTTGTGTTCTGTGTGAGTCTTTTCTTAGTGTTGTGTCCTGTGTGAGTCTTTTCTTAGTGTTGTGTTCTGTGTGAGTCTTTTCCCAGTGTTGTGTTCTGTGTGAGTCTTTTCCCAGTGTTGCGTTCTGTGTGAGTCTTTTCCCAGTGTTGCGTTCTGTGTGAGTCTTTTCCCAGTGTTGTGTTCTGTGTGAGTCTTTTCTTAGTGTTGTGTTCTGTGTGAGTCTTTTCCCATTGTTGCGTTCTGTGTGAGTCTTTTCCCAGTGTTGCGTTCTGTGTGAGTCTTTTCCCAGTGTTGTGTTCTGTGTGAGTCTTTTTCCAGTGTTGTGTTCTGTGTGAGTCTCTTTTCTCAGTGTTGAGTTCTGTGTGAGTCTTTTCCCAGTGTTGTGTTCTGTGTGAGTCTTTTCTTAGTGTTGTGTTCTGTGTGAGTCTTTTCCCAGTGTTGAGTCCTGTGTGAGTCTTTTCCCAGTGTTGTGTTCTGTGTGAGTCTTTTCTTAGTGTTGTGTTCTGTGTGAGTCTTTTCTTAGTGTTGTGTCCTGTGTGAGTCTTTTCTTAGTGTTGTGTTCTGTGTGAGTCTTTTCCCAGTGTTGTGTTCTGTGTGAGTCTTTTCTCAGTGTTGTGTTCTGTGTGAGTCTTTTCTTAGTGTTGTGTTCTGTGTGAGTCTTTTCTCATTGTTGTGTTCTGTGTAAGTCTTTTCCCAGTGTTGTGTTCTGTGTGAGTCTTTTCCCAGTGTTGAGTCCTGTGTGAGTCTTTTCTCAGTGTTATGTTCTGTGTGAGTCTTTTCTTAGTGTTGTGTTCTGTGTGAGTCTTTTCCCAGTGTTGTGTTCAGTGTGAGTCTTTTCTCAGTGTTGTGTTCTGTGTGAGTCTTTTCTTAGTGTTGTGTTCTGTGTGAGTCTTTTCTCAGTGTTGTGTTCTGTGTGAGTCTTTTCCCAGTGTTGAGTCCTGTGTGAGTCTTTTCCCAGTGTTGTGTTCTGTGTGAGTCTGTTCCCAGTGTTGTGTTCTGTGTGAGTCTTTTCCCAGTGTTGTGTTCTGTGTGAGTCTTTTCTTAGTGTTGTGTTCTGTGTGAGTCTTTTCCCAGTGTTGTGTTCTGTGTGAGTCTTTTCCCAGTGTTGTGTTCTGTGTGAGTCTTTTCTCAGTGTTGAGTCCTGTGTGAGTTTTTTCCCAGTGTTGTGTTCTGTGTGAGTCTTTTCCCAGTGTTGTGTTCTGTGTGAGTCTTTTCCCAGTGTTGTGTTCTGTGTGAGTTTTTTCCCAGTGTTGTGTTCTCTGTGAGTCTTTTCCCAGTGTTGTGTTCTGTGTGAGTCTTTTCCCAGTGTTGAGTCCTGTGTGAGTTTTTTCCCAGTGTTGTGTTCTGTGTGAGTCTTTTCTTAGTGTTGTGTTCTGTGTGAGTCTTTTCCCAGTGTTGAGTCCTGTGTGAGTCTTTTCCCAGTGTTGTGTTCTGTGTGAGTCTTTTCTTAGTGTTGTGTTCTGTGTGAGTCTTTTCCCAGTTTTGTGTTCTGTGTGAGTCTTTTCTTAGTGTTGTGTCCTGTGTGAGTCTTTTCTTAGTGTTGTGTTCTGTGTGAGTCTTTTCTCAGTGTTGAGTTCTGTGTGAGTCTTTTCTTAGTGTTGTGTTCTGTGTGAGTCTTTTCTTAGTGTTGTGTTCTGTGTGAGTCTTTTCTCAGTGTTGTGTTCTGTGTGAGTTTTTTCTTAGTGTTGTGTTCTGTGTGAGTCTTTTCCCAGTGTTGTGTTCTGTGTGAGTCTTTTCCCAGTGTTGTGTTCTGTGTGAGTCTTTTCCCAGTGTTGTGTTCTGTGTGAGTCTTTTCTCAGTGTTGAGTCCTGTGTGAGTTTTTTCCCAGTGTTGTTTTCTGTGTGAGTCTTTTCCCAGTGTTGTGTTCTGTGTGAGTCTTTTCCCAGTGTTGTGTTCTGTGTGAGTTTTTTCCCAGTGTTGTGTTCTGTGTGAGTCTTTTCCCAGTGTTGAGTCCTGTGTGAGTTTTTTCCCAGTGTTGTGTTCTGTGTGAGTCTTTTCTTAGTGTTGTGTTCTGTGTTAGTCTTTTCCCAGTGTTGAGTCCTGTGTGAGTCTTTTCCCAGTGTTGTGTTCTGTGTGAGTCTTTTCTTAGTGTTGTGTTCTGTGTGAGTCTTTTCCCAGTGTTGTGTTCTGTGTGAGTCTTTTCTCAGTGTTGTGTTCTGTGTGAGTCTTTTCCCAGTGTTGTGTTCTGTGTGAGTCTTTTCCCAGTGTTGTGTTCTGTGTGAGTCTTTTCTCAGTGTTGTGTTCTGTGTGAGTCTTTTCTCAGTGTTGTGTTCTGTGTGAGTCTTTTCCCAGTGTTGTGTTCTTTGTGAGTCTTTTCTTAGTGTTGTGTTCTGTGTGAGTATTTTCCCAGTGTTGTGTTCTGTGTGAGTCTTTTCCCAGTGTTGAGTCGTGTGTGAGTCTTTTCCCAGTGTTGTGTCCTGTGTGAGTCTTTTCTTAGTGATGTGTTCTGTGTGAGTCTTTTCCCAGTGTTGTGTTCTGTGTGAGTCTTTTCCCAGTGTTGAGTCCTGTGTGAGTCTTTTCCCAGTGTTGAGTCCTGTGTGAGTCTTATCCCAGTGCTGAGTCCTGTGTGAGTCTTTTCTTAGTGTTGTGTTCTGTGTGAATCTTTTCCCAGTGTTGTGTCCTGTGTGAGTCTTTTCCCAGTGTTGTTTTCTGTGTGAGTCTTTTCCCAGTGTTGTGTTCTGTGTGAGTCTTTCCCCAGTGTTGTGTTCTGTGTGAGTCTTTTCCCAGTGTTGTGTTCTGTGTGAGTCTTTTCCCAGTGTTGTGTTCTGTGTGAGTCTTTTCCCAGTGTTGAGTCCTGTGTGAGTCTTTTCCTAGTGTTGTGTTCTGTGTGAGTCTTTTCTTAGTGTTGTGTCCTGTGTGAGTCTTTTCTTAGTGTTGTGTTCTGTGTGAGTCTTTTCCCAGTGTTGCGTTCTGTGTGAGTCTTTTCCCAGTGTTGCGTTCTGTGTGAGTCTTTTCCCAGTGTTGTGTTCTGTGTGAGTCTTTTCCCAGTGTTGTGTTCTGTGTGAGTCTTTTCCCAGTGTTGAGTCCTGTGTGAGTCTTTTCCCAGTGTTGTGTTCTGTGTGAGTCTTTTCTTAGTGTTGTGTTCTGTGTGAGTCTTTTCCCAGTGTTGTGTTCTGTGTGAGTCTTTTCCCAGTGTTGTGTTCTGTCTGAGTCTTTTCTTAGTGTTGTGTTCTGTGTGAGTCTTTTCCCAGTGTTGAGTCCTGTGTGAGTCTTTTCCCAGTGTTGAGTCCTGTGTGAGTCTTTTCCCAGTGTTGTGTTCTGTGTGAGTCTTTTCTTATTGTTGTGTCCTGTGTGAGTCTTTTCTTAGTGTTGTGTTCTGTGTGAGTCTTTTCCCAGTGTTGTGTTCTGTGTGAGTCTTTTCTCAGTGTTTTTTTTCTGTGTGAGTCTTTTCCCAGTGTTGTGTTCTGTGTGAGTCTTTCCCCAGTGTTGTGTTCTGTGTGAGTCTTTTCCCAGTGTTGTGTTCTGTGTGAGTCTTTTCCCAGTGTTGTGTTCTGTGTGAGTCTTTTCCCAGTGTTGTGTTCTGTGTGAGTCTTTTCCCAGTGTTGTGTTCTGTGTGAGTCTTTTCTTAGTGTTGTGTTCTGTGTGAGTCTTTTCCCAGTGTTGAGTCCTGTGTGAGTCTTTTCCCAGTGTTGTGTTCTGTGTGAGTCTTGTCTTAGTGTTGTGTCCTGTGTGAGTCTTTTCTTAGTGTTGTGTTCTGTGTGAGTCTTTTCCCAGTGTTGTGTTCTGTGTGAGTCTTTTCCCAGTGTTGCGTTCTGTGTGAGTCTTTTCCCAGTGTTGCGTTCTGTGTGAGTCTTTTCCCAGTGTTGTGTTCTGTGTGAGTCTTTTCTTAGTGTTGTGTTCTGTGTGAGTCTTTTCCCAGTGTTGCGTTCTGTGTGAGTCTTTTCCCAGTGTTGCGTTCTGTGTGAGTCTTTTCCCAGTGTTGTGTTCTGTGTGAGTCTTTTTCCAGTGTTGTGTTCTGTGTGAGTCTCTTTTCTCAGTGTTGAGTTCTGTGTGAGTCTTTTCCCAGTGTTGTGTTCTGTGTGAGTCTTTTCTTAGTGTTGTGTCCTTTGTGAGTCTTTTCCCAGTGTTGTGTCCTTTGTGAGTCTTTTCCCAGTGTTGTGTCCTGTGTGAGTCTTTTCTTAGTGTTGTGTTCTGTGTGAGTCTTTTCCCAGTGTTGTGTTCTGTGTGAGTCTTTTCTTAGTGTTGTGTTCTGTGTGAGTCTTTTCCCAGTGTTTTGTTCTGTGTGAGTCTTTTCCCAGTGTTGTGTTCTGTGTGAGTCTTTTCCCAGTGTTGTGTTCTGTGTGAGTCTTTTCTTAGTGTTGTGTTCTGTGTGAGTCTTTTCCCAGTGTTGCGTTCTGTGTGAGTCTTTTTTCAGTGTTTTTTCTGTGTGAGTCTTTTCCCAGTGTTGAGTCCTGTGTGAGTCTTTTCCCAGTGTTGTGTTCTGTGTGAGTCTTTTCTTAGTGTTGTGTCCTGTGTGAATCTTTTCTTAGTGTTGTGTTCTGTGTGAGTCTTTTCCCAGTGTTGTGTTCTGTGTGAGTCTTTTCCCAGTGTTGCGTTCTGTGTGAGTCTTTTCCCAGTGTTGCGTTCTGTATGAGTCTTTTCCCAGTGTTGTGTTCTGTGTGAGTCTTTTCTTAGTGTTGTGTTCTGTGTGAGTCTTTTCCCAGTGTTGCGTTCTGTGTGAGTCTTTTCCCAGTGTTGCGTTCTGTGTGAGTCTTTTCCCAGTGTTGTGTTCTGTGTGAGTCTTTTTCCAGTGTTGTGTTCTGTGTGAGTCTCTTTTCTCAGTGTTGAGTTCTGTGTGAGTCTTTTCCCAGTGTTGTGTTCTGTGTGAGTCTTTTCTTAGTGTTGTGTCCTTTGTGAGTCTTTTCCCAGTGTTGTGTCCTTTGTGAGTCTTTTCCCAGTGTTGTGTTCTGTGTGAGTCTTTTCTTAGTGTTGTGTTCTGTGTGAGTCTTTTCTTAGTGTTGAGTCCTGTGTGAGTCTTTTCCCAGTGTTGAGTCCTGTGTGAGTCTTTTCCCAGTGTTGTGTTCTGTGTGAGTCTTTTCTTAGTGTTGTGTTCTGTGTGAGTCTTTTCTTAGTGTTGTGTCCTGTGTGAGTCTTTTCTTAGTGTTGTGTTCTGTGTGAGTCTTTTCCCAGTGTTGTGTTCTGTGTGAGTCTTTTCTTAGTGTTGTGTTCTGTGTGAGTCTTTTCTTAGTGTTTGTGTTCTGTGTGAGTCTTTTCCCAGTGTTGTGTTCTGTGTGAGTCTTTTCCTAGTGTTGTGTTCTGTGTGAGTCTTTTCTCAGTGTTTAGTCCTGTGTGAGTCTTTTCCCAGTGTTGTGTTCTGTGTGAGTCTTTTCCCAGTGTTGTGTTCTGTGTGAGTCTTTTCTTAGTGTTGTGTTCTGTGTGAGTCTTTTCCCAGTGTTTTTTTCTGTGTGAGTCTTTTCCCAGTGTTTTTTTCTGTGTGAGTCTTTTCTTAGTGTTGTGTTCTGTGTGAGTCTTTTCTCAGTGTTTTTTTCTGTGTGAGTCTTTTCCCAGTGTTGAGTCCTGTGTGAGTCTTTTCCCAGTGTTGTGTCCTGTGTGAGTCTTTTCTTAGTGTTGCGTTCTGTGTGAGTCTTTTCCCAGTGTTGTGTTCTGTGTGAGTCTTTTCCCAGTGTTGTGTCCTGTGTGAGTCTTTTCTTAGTGTTGCGTTCTGTGTGAGTCTTTTCCCAGTGTTGTGTTCTGTGTGAGTCTCTTTTCTCAGTGTTGAGTTCTGTGTGAGTCTTTTCCCAGTGTTGTGTTCTGTGTGAGTCTTTTCTTAGTGTTGTGTCCTTTGTGAGTCTTTTCCCAGTGTTGTGTTCTGTGTGAGTCTTTTCCCAGTGTTGTGTTCTGTGTGAGTCTTTTCTTAGTGTTGTGTTCTGTGTGAGTCTTTTCCCAGTGTTGAGTCCTGTGTGAGTCTTTTCCCAGTGTTGTGTTCTGTGTGAGTCTTTTCTTAGTGTTGTGTTCTGTGTGAGTCTTTTCTTAGTGTTGTGTCCTGTGTGAGTCTTTTCTTAGTGTTGTGTTCTGTGTGAGTCTTTTCCCAGTGTTGTGTTCTGTGTGAGTCTTTTCTTAGTGTTGTGTTCTGTGTGAGTCTTTTCCTAGTGTTGTGTTCTGTGTGAGTCTTTTCTTAGTGTTGAGTCCTGTGTGAGTCTTTTCTTAGTGTTGTGTTCTGTGTGAGTCTTTTCCCAGTGTTGAGTCCTGTGTGAGTCTTTTCTTAGTGTTGTGTTCTGTGTGAGTCTTTTCTTAGTGTTGTGTTCTGTGTGAGTCTTTTCTTAGTGTTGTGTTCTGTGTGAGTCTTTTCTCAGTGCTGAGTCCTGTGTGAGTCTTTTCTTAGTGTTGTGTTCTGTGTGAGTCTTTTCCCAGTGTTGTGTCCTGTGTGAGTCTTTTCCCAGTGTTGTGTTCTTTGTGAGTCTTTTCCCAGTGTTGCGTTCTGTGTGAGTCTTTTCTCAGTGTTGTTGTTACGCCGAGCGCTCCGGGTCCCCGCTCCTCCCCGGAGCGCTCGCTACACTTCCCTCACTGCAGCGCCCCGGTCGGTTCCATGGACCCGGGGCGCTGCGTTACCACCTCCGGCCGGGATGCGATTCGCGATGCGGGTAGCGCCCGCTCGCGATGCGCACCCCGGCTCCCGTACCTGACTCGCTCCCCGTCAGTTCTGTCCCGGCGCGCGCGGCCCCGCTCCCTAGGGCGCGCGCGCGCCGGGTCTTTGCGATTTAAAGGGCCACTGCACCGCTGATTGGTGCAGTGGTTCCAATTAGTGTTTACACCTGTGCACTTCCCTATATCACCTCACTTCCCCTTCACTCCCTCGCCGGATCTTGTTGCCCTAGTGCCAGTGAAAGCGTTCCTTGTGTGTTCCTTGCCTGTGATTCCAGACCTTCTGCCGTTGCCCCTGACTACGATCCTTGCTGCCTGCCCCGACCTTCTGCTACGTCCGACCTTGCTTCTGTCTACTCCCTTGTACCGCGCCTATCTTCAGCAGCCAGAGAGGTTGAGCCGTTGCTAGGGGATACGACCTGGTCACTACCGCCGCAGCAAGACCATCCCGCTTTGCGGCGGGCTCTGGTGAAAACCAGTAGTGACTTAGAACCGATCCTCTAGCACGGTCCACGCCAATCCCTCTCTGGCACAGAGGATCCACCACCTGCCAGCCGGCATCGTGACAGTAGATCCGGCCATGGATCCCGCTGAAGTTCCTCTGCCAGTTGTCGCTGACCTCACCACGGTGGTCGCCCAGCAGTCACAACAGATTGCGCAACAAGGCCAACAGCTGTCTCAACTGACTGTTATGCTACAACAGTTACTACCACAGCTCCAGCAATCATCTCCTCCGCCAGCTCCTGTACCTCCTCCGCAGCGAGTGGCCGCTTCTGGAATACGACTATCCTTGCCGGATAAATTTGATGGGGACTCTAAGTTTTGCCGTGGCTTTCTTTCCCAATGTTCATTACACTTGGAGATGATGTCGGACCAGTTCCCCACTGAAAGGTCTAAGGTGGCTTTCGTAGTCAGCCTGCTGTCTGGAAAAGCCCTGGCTTGGGCCACACCGCTCTGGGACCGCAATGACCCCGTCACTGCCTCTGTACACTCCTTCTTCTCGGAAATTCGAAGTGTCTTTGAGGAACCTGCCCGAGCCTCTTCTGCTGAGACTGCCCTGTTGAACCTGGTCCAGGGTAATTCTTCCGTTGGCGAGTATGCCGTACAGTTCCGTACCCTTGCTTCAGAATTATCCTGGAATAATGAGGCACTCTGCGCGACCTTTAAAAAAGGCCTATCCAGCAACATTAAAGATGTTCTGGCCGCACGAGAAATCCCTGCTAACCTACATGAACTCATCCATCTTGCCACTCGCATTGACATGCGTTTTTCCGAACGGCGTCAGGAGCTCCGCCAGGATATGGACTCTGTTCGCACGAGGCGTTTCTTCTCCCCGGCTCCTCTCTCCTCTGGTCCCCTGCAACCTGTTCCTGTGCCTCCCGCCGTGGAGGCTATGCAGGTCGACCGGTCTCGCCTGACACCCCAAGAGAGGACACGACGCCGCATGGAGAATCTCTGCCTGTACTGCGCTAGTACCGAACACTTCCTAAAGGATTGTCCTATCCGTCCTCCCCGCCTGGAAAGACGTCCGCTGACTCCGCACAAAGGTGAGACAGTCCTTGATGTCTACTCTGCTTCTCCACGTCTTACTGTGCCTGTGCGGATGTCTGCCTCTGCCTTCTCCTTCTCTGCTGTGGCCTTCTTGGACTCTGGATCTGCAGGAAATTTTATCTTGGCCTCTCTCGTCAACAGGTTCAACATCCCGGTGACCAGTCTCGCCAGACCCCTCTACATCAATTGTGTAAACAATGAAAGATTGGACTGTGCCGTGCGTTACCGCACGGAACCCCTCCTAATGTGCATCGGATCTCATCACGAGAGGATTGAACTGTTGGTCCTCCCCAATTGCACTTCTGAAATCCTTCTTGGACTTCCCTGGCTTCAACTCCATTCCCCAATCCTGGATTGGTCCACTGGGGAGATCAAGAGTTGGGGGCCCTCTTGTTCCAAGGACTGCTTAAAACCGGTTCCCAGTAAACCTTGCCGTGTCCCTGTGCTTCCTCATGTAACCGGTCTCCCTAAGGCCTATATGGACTTTGCGGACGTTTTTTGCAAAAAACAAGCTGAGACTCTACCTCCTCACAGGCCTTATGATTGTCCCATTGACCTCCTCCCGGGCACTACTCCACCCCGGGGCAGAATCTATCCTCTGTCCGTCCCAGAGACTCTTGCCATGTCTGAATACGTCCAAGAAAATTTAAAAAAGGGCTTTATCCGTAAATCCTCCTCTCCTGCCGGAGCCGGATTTTTCTTTGTGTCCAAAAAAGATGGCTCTCTACGTCCTTGCATTGACTACCGCGGTCTTAATAAAATCACGGTTAAGAACCGCTACCCCCTACCCCTCATCTCTGAACTCTTTGATCGTCTCCAAGGTGCCCATATTTTTACCAAACTGGACTTAAGAGGTGCTTATAATCTCATCCGCATCAGAGAGGGGGATGAATGGAAAACGGCATTTAACACCAGAGATGGACACTTTGAGTATCTGGTCATGCCCTTTGGTCTATGCAACGCCCCTGCCGTCTTCCAAGACTTTGTTAATGAAATTTTTCGTGATCTCCTATACTCCTGTGTTGTTGTATATCTGGACGATATCCTGATTTTTTCTGCCAATCTTGAAGAACACCGCCAGCATGTCCGTATGGTTCTTCAGAGACTTCGTGATAATCAACTCTATGCCAAAATAGAGAAATGTCTGTTTGAATGCCAATCTCTTCCTTTTCTAGGATACTTGGTCTCTGGCCAGGGACTACAAATGGACCCAGATAAACTCTCTGCCGTCTTAGATTGGCCACGCCCCTCCGGACTCCGTGCCATCCAACGTTTTTTGGGGTTCGCCAATTATTACAGGCAATTTATTCCACATTTTTCTACCATTGTGGCTCCTATTGTGGCTTTAACAAAAAAAAATGCCGATCCCAAGTCTTGGCCTCCTCAAGCGGAAGACGCCTTTAAACGACTCAAGTCTGCCTTTTCTTCGGCTCCCGTGCTCTCCAGACCTGACCCATCTAAACCCTTCCTATTGGAGGTTGATGCCTCCTCAGTGGGAGCTGGAGCTGTCCTTCTACAAAAAAACTCTTCCGGGCATGCTGTTACTTGTGGTTTTTTTTCCAGGACCTTCTCTCCGGCGGAGAGGAACTACTCCATCGGGGATCGAGAGCTTCTAGCCATTAAATTAGCACTTGAGGAATGGAGGCATCTGCTGGAGGGATCAAGATTTCCAGTTATTATTTACACCGATCACAAGAACCTCTCCTACCTCCAGTCTGCCCAACGGCTGAATCCTCGTCAGGCCAGGTGGTCTCTGTTCTTTGCCCGATTTAATTTTGAAATTCACTTTCGGCCTGCTGATAAGAACATTAGGGCCGATGCTCTCTCTCGTTCCTCAGATGCCTCTGAAATTGAACTCTCTCCTCAACACATCATTCCTCCTGACTGCCTGATTTCCACTTCTCCAGCCTCCATCAGGCAAACTCCTCCAGGAAAGACCTTTGTTTCTCCACGCCAACGCCTTGGGATCCTCAAATGGGGTCACTCCTCCCATCTCGCAGGTCATGCGGGCATTAAGAAATCTGTGCAACTCATCTCTCGCTTCTATTGGTGGCCGACTCTAGAGACTGATGTGGTGGACTTTGTGCGAGCCTGCACTATCTGTGCCCGGGATAAGACTCCTCGCCAGAAGCCCGCTGGTTTTCTTCATCCTCTACCTGTCCCCGAACAACCTTGGTCCCTGATTGGTATGGATTTTATTACTGACTTACCCCCATCCCATGGCAACACTGTTATTTGGGTGGTCGTTGATCGATTCTCCAAAATGGCACATTTCATCCCTCTTCCTGGTCTTCCTTCAGCGCCTCAGTTGGCTAAACAATTTTTTGTACACATTTTTCGTCTTCACGGGTTGCCTACACAGATCGTCTCGGATAGAGGCGTCCAATTTGTGTCTAAATTCTGGAGGGCTCTCTGTAAACAACTCAAGATTAAATTAAATTTTTCTTCTGCATACCATCCTCAATCCAATGGACAAGTAGAGAGAATTAACCAGAGCTTGGGTGACTATTTACGACATTTTGTTTCCTCCCGCCAGGATGACTGGGCAGATCTTCTACCTTGGGCCGAATTCTCGTATAATTTCAGAATCTCTGAATCTTCCTCCAAGTCTCCGTTTTTCGTGGTGTACGGCCGTCATCCTCTTCCCCCCCTCCCTACCCCCTTGCCCTCTGGTCTGCCCGCTGTGGATGAAGTTTCTCGTGATCTTTCCACCATATGGAAAGAGACCCAAAATTCTCTCTTACAGGCTTCTTCTCGCATGAAGAGATTCGCAGATAAGAAAAGAAGAGCTCCTCCCATTTTTTCCCCTGGAGACAAGGTATGGCTCTCCGCTAAATATGTCCGTTTCCGTGTCCCGAGCTATAAGTTGGGACCACGCTATCTTGGTCCTTTTAAAGTTTTGTGTCAAATTAATCCTGTCTCTTACAAACTTCTTCTTCCTCCTTCTCTTCGTATCCCTAATGCCTTTCACGTCTCTCTTCTTAAACCTCTCATCCTTAACCGTTTTTCTCCTAAATCTGTTCCTCCCACTCCTGTTTCCGGCTCCTCGGACATCTTCTCTGTCAAAGAGATCTTAGCCTCTAAGAAGGTCAGAGGAAAAACTTTTTTTTTAGTGGATTGGGAGGGTTGTGGTCCAGAAGAGAGGTCCTGGGAACCTGAGGACAATATCCTGGACAAAAGTCTGATCCTCAGGTTCTCAGGCCCCAAGAAGAGGGGGAGACCCAAGGGGGGGGGTACTGTTACGCCGAGCGCTCCGGGTCCCCGCTCCTCCCCGGAGCGCTCGCTACACTTCCCTCACTGCAGCGCCCCGGTCGGTTCCATGGACCCGGGGCGCTGCGTTACCACCTCCGGCCGGGATGCGATTCGCGATGCGGGTAGCGCCCGCTCGCGATGCGCACCCCGGCTCCCGTACCTGACTCGCTCCCCGTCAGTTCTGTCCCGGCGCGCGCGGCCCCGCTCCCTAGGGCGCGCGCGCGCCGGGTCTTTGCGATTTAAAGGGCCACTGCACCGCTGATTGGTGCAGTGGTTCCAATTAGTGTTTACACCTGTGCACTTCCCTATATCACCTCACTTCCCCTTCACTCCCTCGCCGGATCTTGTTGCCCTAGTGCCAGTGAAAGCGTTCCTTGTGTGTTCCTTGCCTGTGATTCCAGACCTTCTGCCGTTGCCCCTGACTACGATCCTTGCTGCCTGCCCCGACCTTCTGCTACGTCCGACCTTGCTTCTGTCTACTCCCTTGTACCGCGCCTATCTTCAGCAGCCAGAGAGGTTGAGCCGTTGCTAGGGGATACGACCTGGTCACTACCGCCGCAGCAAGACCATCCCGCTTTGCGGCGGGCTCTGGTGAAAACCAGTAGTGACTTAGAACCGATCCTCTAGCACGGTCCACGCCAATCCCTCTCTGGCACAGAGGATCCACCACCTGCCAGCCGGCATCGTGACAGTTGTGTTCTGTGTGAGTCTTTTCTTAGTGTTGTGTTCTGTGTGAGTCTTTTCCCAGTGTTGTGTCCTGTGTGAGTCTTTTCCCAGTGTTGTGTTCTGTGTGAGTCTTTTCCCAGTGTTGCGTTCTGTGTGAGTCTTTTCTTAGTGTTGTGTTCTGTGTGAGTCTTTTCTCAGTGTTGTGTTCTGTGTGAGTCTTTTCCCAGTGTTGAGTCCTGTGTGAGTCTTTTCTTAGTGTTGTGTTCTGTGTGAGTCTTTTCTTAGTGTTGTGTTCTGTGTGAGTCTTTTCCCAGTGTTGCGTTCTGTGTGAGTCTTTTCTTAGTGTTGTGTTCTGTGTGAGTCTTTTCTCAGTGTTGTGTTCTGTGTGAGTCTTTTCCCAGTGTTGAGTCCTGTGTGAGTCTTTTCTCAGTGCTGAGTCCTGTGTGAGTCTTTTCTTAGTGTTGTGTTCTGTGTGAGTCTTTTCCCAGTGTTGTGTCCTGTGTGAGTCTTTTCCCAGTGTTGTGTTCTGTGTGAGTCTTTTCCCAGTGTTGCGTTCTGTGTGAGTCTTTTCTTAGTGTTGTGTTCTGTGTGAGTCTTTTCTTAGTGTTGTGTTCTGTGTGAGTCTTTTCTTAGTGTTGTGTTCTGTGTGAGTCTTTTCTTAGTGTTGTGTTCTGTGTGAGTCTTTTCTTAGTGTTGTGTTCTGTGTGAGTCTTTTCTTAGTGTTGTGTTCTGTGTGAGTCTTTTCCCAGTGTTGTGTCCTGTGTGAGTCTTTTCTTAGTGTTGTGTTCTGTGTGAGTCTTTTCTTAGTGTTGTGTTCTGTGTGAGTCTTTTCTTAGTGTTGTGTTCTGTGTGAGTCTTTTCCCAGTGTTGTGTTCTGTGTGAGTCTTTTCTTAGTGTTGTGTTCTGTGTGAGTCTTTTCTCAGTGTTGTGTTCTGTGTGAGTCTTTTCCCAGTGTTGTGTTCTGTGTGAGTCTTTTCCCAGTGTTGTGTTCTGTGTGAGTCTTTTCTCAGTGTTGTGTTCTGTGTGAGCCTTTTCTTAGTGTTGTGTTCTGTGTGAGTCTTTTCTCAGTGTTGAGTCCTGTGTGAGTCTTTTCTTAGTGTTGTGTTCTGTGTGAGTCTTTTCCCAGTGTTGAGTCCTGTGTGAGTCTTTTCTCAGTGCTGAGTCCTGTGTGAGTCTTTTCTTAGTGTTGTGTTCTGTGTGAGTCTTTTCCCAGTGTTGTGTCCTGTGTGAGTCTTTTCCCAGTGTTGTGTTCTGTGTGAGTCTTTTCCCAGTGTTGCGTTCTGTGTGAGTCTTTTCTTAGTGTTGTGTTCTGTGTGAGTCTTTTCTTAGTGTTGTGTTCTGTGTGAGTCTTTTCTTAGTGTTGTGTTCTGTGTGAGTCTTTTCCCAGTGTTGTGTCCTGTGTGAGTCTTTTCTTAGTGTTGTGTTCTGTGTGAGTCTTTTCTTAGTGTTGTGTTCTGTGTGAGTCTTTTCTTAGTGTTGTGTTCTGTGTGAGTCTTTTCCCAGTGTTGTGTTCTGTGTGAGTCTTTTCTTAGTGTTGTGTTCTGTGTGAGTCTTTTCTCAGTGTTGTGTTCTGTGTGAGTCTTTTCCCAGTGTTGTGTTCTGTGTGAGTCTTTTCCCAGTGTTGTGTTCTGTGTGAGTCTTTTCTCAGTGTTGTGTTCTGTGTGAGCCTTTTCTTAGTGTTGTGTTCTGTGTGAGTCTTTTCTCAGTGTTGAGTCCTGTGTGAGTCTTTTCTTAGTGTTGTGTTCTGTGTGAGTCTTTTCTTAGTGTTGTGTTCTGTGTGAGTCTTTTCCCAGTGTTGTGTCCTGTGTGAGTCTTTTCTTAGTGTTGTGTTCTGTGTGAGTCTTTTCTTAGTGTTGTGTTCTGTGTGAGTCTTTTCTTAGTGTTGTGTCCTGTGTGAGTCTTTTCTTAGTGTTGCGTTCTGTGTGAGTCTTTTCCCAGTGTTGTGTTCTGTGTGAGTCTTTTCCCAGTGTTGTGTTCTGTGTGAGTCTTTTCCCAGTGTTGAGTCCTGTGTGAGTCTTTTCCCAGTGTTGTGTTCTGTGTGAGTCTTTTCTTAGTGTTGTGTTCTGTGTGAGTCTTTTCCCAGTGTTGTGTTCTGTGTGAGTCTTTTCCCAGTGTTGTGTTCTGTCTGAGTCTTTTCTTAGTGTTGTGTTCTGTGTGAGTCTTTTCCCAGTGTTGAGTCCTGTGTGAGTCTTTTCCCAGTGTTGAGTCCTGTGTGAGTCTTTTCCCAGTGTTGTGTTCTGTGTGAGTCTTTTCTTATTGTTGTGTCCTGTGTGAGTCTTTTCTTAGTGTTGTGTCCTGTGTGAGTCTTTTCCCAGTGTTGTGTTCTGTGTGAGTCTTTTCTCAGTGTTTTTTTTCTGTGTGAGTCTTTTCCCAGTGTTGTGTTCTGTGTGAGTCTTTCCCCAGTGTTGTGTTCTGTGTGAGTCTTTTCCCAGTGTTGTGTTCTGTGTGAGTCTTTTCCCAGTGTTGTGTTCTGTGTGAGTCTTTTCCCAGTGTTGTGTCCTGTGTGAGTCTTTTCTTAGTGTTGTGTTCTGTGTGAGTCTTTTCCCAGTGTTGTGTTCAGTGTGAGTCTTTTCTCAGTGTTTTTTTCTGTGTGAGTCTTTTCCCAGTGTTGTGTTCTGTGTGAGTCTTTCCCCAGTGTTGTGTTCTGTGTGAGTCTTTTCCCAGTGTTGTGTTCTGTGTGAGTCTTTTCCCAGTGTTGTGTTCTGTGTGAGTCTTTTCCCAGTGTTGTGTTCTGTGTGAGTCTTTTCTTAGTGTTGTGTTCTGTGTGAGTCTTTTCCCAGTGTTGAGTCCTGTGTGAGTCTTTTCCCAGTGTTGTGTTCTGTGTGAGTCTTTTCTTAGTGTTGTGTCCTGTGTGAGTCTTTTCTTATTGTTGTGTTCTGTGTGAGTCTTTTCCCAGTGTTGTGTTCTGTGTGAGTCTTTTCCCAGTGTTGTGTTCTGTGTGAGTCTTTTCTTAGTGTTGTGATCTGTGTGAGTCTTTTCCCAGTGTTGTGTTCTGTGTGAGTCTTTTCTTAGTGTTGTGTTCTGTGTGAGTCTTTTCCCAGTGTTGTGTTCTGTGTGAGTCTTTTCCCAGTGTTGTGTTCTGTGTGAGTCTTTTCCCAGTGTTGTGTTCTGTGTGAGTCTTTTCTTAGTGTTGTGTTCTGTGTGAGTCTTTTCCCAGTGTTGCGTTCTGTGTGAGTCTTTTTTCAGTGTTTTTTCTGTGTGAGTCTTTTCCCAGTGTTGAGTCCTGTGTGAGTCTTTTCCCAGTGTTGTGTTCTGTGTGAGTCTTTTCTTAGTGTTGTGTCCTGTGTGAGTCTTTTCTTAGTGTTGTGTTCTGTGTGAGTCTTTTCCCAGTGTTGTGTTCTGTGTGAGTCTTTTCCCAGTGTTGCGTTCTGTGTGAGTCTTTTCCCAGTGTTGCGTTCTGTGTGAGTCTTTTCCCAGTGTTGTGTTCTGTGTGAGTCTTTTCTTAGTGTTGTGTTCTGTGTGAGTCTTTTCCCATTGTTGCGTTCTGTGTGAGTCTTTTCCCAGTGTTGCGTTCTGTGTGAGTCTTTTCCCAGTGTTGTGTTCTGTGTGAGTCTTTTTCCAGTGTTGTGTTCTGTGTGAGTCTCTTTTCTCAGTGTTGAGTTCTGTGTGAGTCTTTTCCCAGTGTTGTGTTCTGTGTGAGTCTTTTCTTAGTGTTGTGTTCTGTGTGAGTCTTTTCCCAGTGTTGAGTCCTGTGTGAGTCTTTTCCCAGTGTTGTGTTCTGTGTGAGTCTTTTCTTAGTGTTGTGTTCTGTGTGAGTCTTTTCTTAGTGTTGTGTCCTGTGTGAGTCTTTTCTTAGTGTTGTGTTCTGTGTGAGTCTTTTCCCAGTGTTGTGTTCTGTGTGAGTCTTTTCTCAGTGTTGTGTTCTGTTTGAGTCTTTTCTTAGTGTTGTGTTCTGTGTGAGTCTTTTCTCATTGTTGTGTTCTGTGTAAGTCTTTTCCCAGTGTTGTGTTCTGTGTGAGTCTTTTCCCAGTGTTGAGTCCTGTGTGAGTCTTTTCTCAGTGTTATGTTCTGTGTGAGTCTTTTCTTAGTGTTGTGTTCTGTGTGAGTCTTTTCCCAGTGTTGTGTTCAGTGTGAGTCTTTTCTCAGTGTTGTGTTCTGTGTGAGTCTTTTCTTAGTGTTGTGTTCTGTGTGAGTCTTTTCTCAGTGTTGTGTTCTGTGTGAGTCTTTTCCCAGTGTTGAGTCCTGTGTGAGTCTTTTCCCAGTGTTGTGTTCTGTGTGAGTCTGTTCCCAGTGTTGTGTTCTGTGTGAGTCTTTTCCCAGTGTTGTGTTCTGTGTGAGTCTTTTCTTAGTGTTGTGTTCTGTGTGAGTCTTTTCCCAGTGTTGTGTTCTGTGTGAGTCTTTTCCCAGTGTTGTGTTCTGTGTGAGTCTTTTCTCAGTGTTGAGTCCTGTGTGAGTTTTTTCCCAGTGTTGTGTTCTGTGTGAGTCTTTTCCCAGTGTTGTGTTCTGTGTGAGTCTTTTCCCAGTGTTGTGTTCTGTGTGAGTTTTTTCCCAGTGTTGTGTTCTCTGTGAGTCTTTTCCCAGTGTTGTGTTCTGTGTGAGTCTTTTCCCAGTGTTGAGTCCTGTGTGAGTTTTTTCCCAGTGTTGTGTTCTGTGTGAGTCTTTTCTTAGTGTTGTGTTCTGTGTGAGTCTTTTCCCAGTGTTGAGTCCTGTGTGAGTCTTTTCCCAGTGTTGTGTTCTGTGTGAGTCTTTTCTTAGTGTTGTGTTCTGTGTGAGTCTTTTCCCAGTTTTGTGTTCTGTGTGAGTCTTTTCTTAGTGTTGTGTCCTGTGTGAGTCTTTTCTTAGTGTTGTGTTCTGTGTGAGTCTTTTCTCAGTGTTGAGTTCTGTGTGAGTCTTTTCTTAGTGTTGTGTTCTGTGTGAGTTTTTTCTTAGTGTTGTGTTCTGTGTGAGTCTTTTCCCAGTGTTGTGTTCTGTGTGAGTCTTTTCCCAGTGTTGTGTTCTGTGTGAGTCTTTTCCCAGTGTTGTGTTCTGTGTGAGTCTTTTCTCAGTGTTGAGTCCTGTGTGAGTTTTTTCCCAGTGTTGTTTTCTGTGTGAGTCTTTTCCCAGTGTTGTGTTCTGTGTGAGTCTTTTCCCAGTGTTGTGTTCTGTGTGAGTTTTTTCCCAGTGTTGTGTTCTGTGTGAGTCTTTTCCCAGTGTTGAGTCCTGTGTGAGTTTTTTCCCAGTGTTGTGTTCTGTGTGAGTCTTTTCTTAGTGTTGTGTTCTGTGTTAGTCTTTTCCCAGTGTTGAGTCCTGTGTGAGTCTTTTCCCAGTGTTGTGTTCTGTGTGAGTCTTTTCTTAGTGTTGTGTTCTGTGTGAGTCTTTTCCCAGTGTTGTGTTCTGTGTGAGTCTTTTCTCAGTGTTGTGTTCTGTGTGAGTCTTTTCCCAGTGTTGTGTTCTGTGTGAGTCTTTTCCCAGTGTTGTGTTCTGTGTGAGTCTTTTCTCAGTGTTGTGTTCTGTGTGAGTCTTTTCTCAGTGTTGTGTTCTGTGTGAGTCTTTTCCCAGTGTTGTGTTCTGTTTGAGTCTTTTCCCAGTGTTGTGTTCTTTGTGAGTCTTTTCTTAGTGTTGTGTTCTGTGTGAGTATTTTCCCAGTGTTGTGTTCTGTGTGAGTCTTTTCCCAGTGTTGAGTCGTGTGTGAGTCTTTTCCCAGTGTTGTGTCCTGTGTGAGTCTTTTCTTAGTGATGTGTTCTGTGTGAGTCTTTTCCCAGTGTTGTGTTCTGTGTGAGTCTTTTCCCAGTGTTGAGTCCTGTGTGAGTCTTTTCCCAGTGTTGAGTCCTGTGTGAGTCTTATCCCAGTGCTGAGTCCTGTGTGAGTCTTTTCTTAGTGTTGTGTTCTGTGTGAATCTTTTCCCAGTGTTGTGTCCTGTGTGAGTCTTTTCCCAGTGTTGTTTTCTGTGTGAGTCTTTTCCCAGTGTTGTGTTCTGTGTGAGTCTTTCCCAGTGTTGTGTTCTGTGTGAGTCTTTTCCCAGTGTTGTGTTCTGTGTGAGTCTTTTCCCAGTGTTGTGTTCTGTGTGAGTCTTTTCCCAGTGTTGAGTCCTGTGTGAGTCTTTTCCTAGTGTTGTGTTCTGTGTGAGTCTTTTCTTAGTGTTGTGTCCTGTGTGAGTCTTTTCTTAGTGTTGTGTTCTGTGTGAGTCTTTTCCCAGTGTTGCGTTCTGTGTGAGTCTTTTCCCAGTGTTGCGTTCTGTGTGAGTCTTTTCCCAGTGTTGTGTTCTGTGTGAGTCTTTTCCCAGTGTTGTGTTCTGTGTGAGTCTTTTCCCAGTGTTGAGTCCTGTGTGAGTCTTTTCCCAGTGTTGTGTTCTGTGTGAGTCTTTTCTTAGTGTTGTGTTCTGTGTGAGTCTTTTCCCAGTGTTGTGTTCTGTGTGAGTCTTTTCCCAGTGTTGTGTTCTGTCTGAGTCTTTTCTTAGTGTTGTGTTCTGTGTGAGTCTTTTCCCAGTGTTGAGTCCTGTGTGAGTCTTTTCCCAGTGTTGAGTCCTGTGTGAGTCTTTTCCCAGTGTTGTGTTCTGTGTGAGTCTTTTCTTATTGTTGTGTCCTGTGTGAGTCTTTTCTTAGTGTTGTGTTCTGTGTGAGTCTTTTCCCAGTGTTGTGTTCTGTGTGAGTCTTTTCTCAGTGTTTTTTTTCTGTGTGAGTCTTTTCCCAGTGTTGTGTTCTGTGTGAGTCTTTCCCCAGTGTTGTGTTCTGTGTGAGTCTTTTCCCAGTGTTGTGTTCTGTGTGAGTCTTTTCCCAGTGTTGTGTTCTGTGTGAGTCTTTTCCCAGTGTTGTGTTCTGTGTGAGTCTTTTCCCAGTGTTGTGTTCTGTGTGAGTCTTTTCTTAGTGTTGTGTTCTGTGTGAGTCTTTTCCCAGTGTTGAGTCCTGTGTGAGTCTTTTCCCAGTGTTGTGTTCTGTGTGAGTCTTTTCTTAGTGTTGTGTCCTGTGTGAGTCTTTTCTTATTGTTGTGTTCTGTGTGAGTCTTTTCCCAGTGTTGTGTTCTGTGTGAGTCTTTTCCCAGTGTTGTGTTCTGTGTGAGTCTTTTCTTAGTGTTGTGATCTGTGTGAGTCTTTTCCCAGTGTTGTGTTCTGTGTGAGTCTTTTCTTAGTGTTGTGTTCTGTGTGAGTCTTTTCCCAGTGTTGTGTTCTGTGTGAGTCTTTTCCCAGTGTTGTGTTCTGTGTGAGTCTTTTCCCAGTGTTGTGTTCTGTGTGAGTCTTTTCTTAGTGTTGTGTTCTGTGTGAGTCTTTTCCCAGTGTTGCGTTCTGTGTGAGTCTTTTTTCAGTGTTTTTTCTGTGTGAGTCTTTTCCCAGTGTTGAGTCCTGTGTGAGTCTTTTCCCAGTGTTGTGTTCTGTGTGAGTCTTTTCTTAGTGTTGTGTCCTGTGTGAGTCTTTTCTTAGTGTTGTGTTCTGTGTGAGTCTTTTCCCAGTGTTGTGTTCTGTGTGAGTCTTTTCCCAGTGTTGCGTTCTGTGTGAGTCTTTTCCCAGTGTTGCGTTCTGTGTGAGTCTTTTCCCAGTGTTGTGTTCTGTGTGAGTCTTTTCTTAGTGTTGTGTTCTGTGTGAGTCTTTTCCCAGTGTTGCGTTCTGTGTGAGTCTTTTCCCAGTGTTGCGTTCTGTGTGAGTCTTTTCCCAGTGTTGTGTTCTGTGTGAGTCTTTTTCCAGTGTTGTGTTCTGTGTGAGTCTCTTTTCTCAGTGTTGAGTTCTGTGTGAGTCTTTTCCCAGTGTTGTGTTCTGTGTGAGTCTTTTCTTAGTGTTGTGTCCTTTGTGAGTCTTTTCCCAGTGTTGTGTCCTTTGTGAGTCTTTTCCCAGTGTTGTGTTCTGTGTGAGTCTTTTCTTAGTGTTGTGTTCTGTGTGAGTCTTTTCCCAGTGTTGTGTTCTGTGTGAGTCTTTTCTTAGTGTTGTGTTCTGTGTGAGTCTTTTCCCAGTGTTTTGTTCTGTGTGAGTCTTTTCCCAGTGTTGTGTTCTGTGTGAGTCTTTTCCCAGTGTTGTGTTCTGTGTGAGTCTTTTCTTAGTGTTGTGTTCTGTGTGAGTCTTTTCCCAGTGTTGCGTTCTGTGTGAGTCTTTTTTCAGTGTTTTTTCTGTGTGAGTCTTTTCCCAGTGTTGAGTCCTGTGTGAGTCTTTTCCCAGTGTTGTGTTCTGTGTGAGTCTTTTCCCAGTGTTGTGTTCTGTGTGAGTCTTTTCCCAGTGTTGCGTTCTGTGTGAGTCTTTTCCCAGTGTTGCGTTCTGTATGAGTCTTTTCCCAGTGTTGTGTTCTGTGTGAGTCTTTTCTTAGTGTTGTGTTCTGTGTGAGTCTTTTCCCAGTGTTGCGTTCTGTGTGAGTCTTTTCCCAGTGTTGCGTTCTGTGTGAGTCTTTTCCCAGTGTTGTGTTCTGTGTGAGTCTTTTTCCAGTGTTGTGTTCTGTGTGAGTCTCTTTTCTCAGTGTTGAGTTCTGTGTGAGTCTTTTCCCAGTGTTGTGTTCTGTGTGAGTCTTTTCTTAGTGTTGTGTCCTTTGTGAGTCTTTTCCCAGTGTTGTGTCCTTTGTGAGTCTTTTCCCAGTGTTGTGTTCTGTGTGAGTCTTTTCTTAGTGTTGTGTTCTGTGTGAGTCTTTTCCCAGTGTTGAGTCCTGTGTGAGTCTTTTCCCAGTGTTGTGTTCTGTGTGAGTCTTTTCTTAGTGTTGTGTTCTGTGTGAGTCTTTTCTTAGTGTTGTGTCCTGTGTGAGTCTTTTCTTAGTGTTGTGTTCTGTGTGAGTCTTTTCCCAGTGTTGTGTTCTGTGTGAGTCTTTTCTTAGTGTTGTGTTCTGTGTGAGTCTTTTCTTAGTGTTTGTGTTCTGTGTGAGTCTTTTCCCAGTGTTGTGTTCTGTGTGAGTCTTTTCCTAGTGTTGTGTTCTGTGTGAGTCTTTTCTCAGTGTTTAGTCCTGTGTGAGTCTTTTCCCAGTGTTGTGTTCTGTGTGAGTCTTTTCCCAGTGTTGTGTTCTGTGTGAGTCTTTTCTTAGTGTTGTGTTCTGTGTGAGTCTTTTCCCAGTGTTTTTTTCTGTGTGAGTCTTTTCCCAGTGTTTTTTTCTGTGTGAGTCTTTTCTTAGTGTTGTGTTCTGTGTGAGTCTTTTCTCAGTGTTTTTTTCTGTGTGAGTCTTTTCCCAGTGTTGAGTCCTGTGTGAGTCTTTTCCCAGTGTTGTGTCCTGTGTGAGTCTTTTCTTAGTGTTGCGTTCTGTGTGAGTCTTTTCCCAGTGTTGTGTTCTGTGTGAGTCTTTTCCCAGTGTTGTGTCCTGTGTGAGTCTTTTCTTAGTGTTGCGTTCTGTGTGAGTCTTTTCCCAGTGTTGTGTTCTGTGTGAGTCTCTTTTCTCAGTGTTGAGTTCTGTGTGAGTCTTTTCCCAGTGTTGTGTTCTGTGTGAGTCTTTTCTTAGTGTTGTGTCCTTTGTGAGTCTTTTCCCAGTGTTGTGTTCTGTGTGAGTCTTTTCCCAGTGTTGTGTTCTGTGTGAGTCTTTTCTTAGTGTTGTGTTCTGTGTGAGTCTTTTCCCAGTGTTGAGTCCTGTGTGAGTCTTTTCCCAGTGTTGTGTTCTGTGTGAGTCTTTTCTTAGTGTTGTGTTCTGTGTGAGTCTTTTCTTAGTGTTGTGTCCTGTGTGAGTCTTTTCTTAGTGTTGTGTTCTGTGTGAGTCTTTTCCCAGTGTTGTGTTCTGTGTGAGTCTTTTCTTAGTGTTGTGTTCTGTGTGAGTCTTTTCCTAGTGTTGTGTTCTGTGTGAGTCTTTTCTTAGTGTTGAGTCCTGTGTGAGTCTTTTCTTAGTGTTGTGTTCTGTGTGAGTCTTTTCCCAGTGTTGAGTCCTGTGTGAGTCTTTTCTTAGTGTTGTGTTCTGTGTGAGTCTTTTCTTAGTGTTGTGTTCTGTGTGAGTCTTTTCTTAGTGTTGTGTTCTGTGTGAGTCTTTTCTCAGTGCTGAGTCCTGTGTGAGTCTTTTCTTAGTGTTGTGTGATGTGTGAGTCTTTTCCCAGTGTTGTGTCCTGTGTGAGTCTTTTCCCAGTGTTGTGTTCTGTGTGAGTCTTTTCCCAGTGTTGCGTTCTGTGTGAGTCTTTTCTCAGTGTTGTGTTCTGTGTGAGTCTTTTCTTAGTGTTGTGTTCTGTGTGAGTCTTTTCCCAGTGTTGTGTCCTGTGTGAGTCTTTTCCCAGTGTTGTGTTCTGTGTGAGTCTTTTCCCAGTGTTGCGTTCTGTGTGAGTCTTTTCTTAGTGTTGTGTTCTGTGTGAGTCTTTTCTCAGTGTTGTGTTCTGTGTGAGTCTTTTCCCAGTGTTGAGTCCTGTGTGAGTCTTTTCTTAGTGTTGTGTTCTGTGTGAGTCTTTTCTTAGTGTTGTGTTCTGTGTGAGTCTTTTCCCAGTGTTGCGTTCTGTGTGAGTCTTTTCTTAGTGTTGTGTTCTGTGTGAGTCTTTTCTCAGTGTTGTGTTCTGTGTGAGTCTTTTCCCAGTGTTGAGTCCTGTGTGAGTCTTTTCTCAGTGCTGAGTCCTGTGTGAGTCTTTTCTTAGTGTTGTGTTCTGTGTGAGTCTTTTCCCAGTGTTGTGTCCTGTGTGAGTCTTTTCCCAGTGTTGTGTTCTGTGTGAGTCTTTTCCCAGTGTTGCGTTCTGTGTGAGTCTTTTCTTAGTGTTGTGTTCTGTGTGAGTCTTTTCTTAGTGTTGTGTTCTGTGTGAGTCTTTTCTTAGTGTTGTGTTCTGTGTGAGTCTTTTCTTAGTGTTGTGTTCTGTGTGAGTCTTTTCTTAGTGTTGTGTTCTGTGTGAGTCTTTTCTTAGTGTTGTGTTCTGTGTGAGTCTTTTCCCAGTGTTGTGTCCTGTGTGAGTCTTTTCTTAGTGTTGTGTTCTGTGTGAGTCTTTTCTTAGTGTTGTGTTCTGTGTGAGTCTTTTCTTAGTGTTGTGTTCTGTGTGAGTCTTTTCCCAGTGTTGTGTTCTGTGTGAGTCTTTTCTTAGTGTTGTGTTCTGTGTGAGTCTTTTCTCAGTGTTGTGTTCTGTGTGAGTCTTTTCCCAGTGTTGTGTTCTGTGTGAGTCTTTTCCCAGTGTTGTGTTCTGTGGGAGTCTTTTCTCAGTGTTGTGTTCTGTGTGAGCCTTTTCTTAGTGTTGTGTTCTGTGTGAGTCTTTTCTCAGTGTTGAGTCCTGTGTGAGTCTTTTCCCAGTGTTGTGTTCTGTGTGAGTCTTTTCTTAGTGTTGTGTTCTGTGTGAGTATTTTCCCAGTGTTGTGTTCTGTGTGAGTTTTTTTCCCAGTGTTGTGTTCTGTGTGAGTCTTTTCTCAGTGTTTTTTTCTGTGTGAGTCTTTTCCCAGTGTTGTGTTCTGTGTGAGTCTTTTCCCAGTGTTGTGTCCTGTGTGAGTCTTTTCCCAGTGTTGTGTTCTGTGTGAGTCTTTTCCCAGTGTTGCGTTCTGTGTGAGTCTTTTCTTAGTGTTGTGTTCTGTGTGAGTCTTTTCTTAGTGTTGTGTTCTGTGTGAGTCTTTTCTTAGTGTTGTGTTCTGTGTGAGTCTTTTCTTAGTGTTGTGTTCTGTGTGAGTCTTTTCTTAGTGTTGTGTTCTGTGTGAGTCTTTTCTTAGTGTTGTGTTCTGTGTGAGTCTTTTCCCAGTGTTGTGTCCTGTGTGAGTCTTTTCTTAGTGTTGTGTTCTGTGTGAGTCTTTTCTTAGTGTTGTGTTCTGTGTGAGTCTTTTCTTAGTGTTGTGTTCTGTGTGAGTCTTTTCCCAGTGTTGTGTTCTGTGTGAGTCTTTTCTTAGTGTTGTGTTCTGTGTGAGTCTTTTCTCAGTGTTGTGTTCTGTGTGAGTCTTTTCCCAGTGTTGTGTTCTGTGTGAGTCTTTTCCCAGTGTTGTGTTCTGTGTGAGTCTTTTCTCAGTGTTGTGTTCTGTGTGAGCCTTTTCTTAGTGTTGTGTTCTGTGTGAGTCTTTTCTCAGTGTTGAGTCCTGTGTGAGTCTTTTCTTAGTGTTGTGTTCTGTGTGAGTCTTTTCTTAGTGTTGTGTTCTGTGTGAGTCTTTTCCCAGTGTTGTGTCCTGTGTGAGTCTTTTCTTAGTGTTGTGTTCTGTGTGAGTCTTTTCTTAGTGTTGTGTTCTGTGTGAGTCTTTTCTTAGTGTTGTGTCCTGTGTGAGTCTTTTCCCAGTGTTGTGTTCTGTGTGAGTCTTTTCCCAGTGTTGTGTCCTGTGTGAGTCTTTTCTTAGTGTTGTGTTCTGTGTGAGTCTTTTCTCAGTGTTGTGTTCTGTGTGAGTCTTTTCTTAGTGTTGTGTTCTGTGTGAGTCTTTTCCCAGTGTTGTGTTCTGTGTGAGTCTTTTCTTAGTGTTGTGTTCTGTGTGAGTCTTTTCCCAGTGTTGTGTTCTGTGTGAATCTTTTCTTAGTGTTGTGTTCTGTGTGAGTCTTTTCTCTGTGTTGTGTCCTGTGTGAGTCTTTTCTTAGTGTTGTGTTCTGTATGAGTCTTTTCTCAGTGTTGTGTCCTGTGTGAGTCTTTTCTCAGTGTTGTGTCCTGTGTGAGTCTTTTCTCAGTGTTGTGTTCTGTGTGAGTCTTTTCCCAGTGTTGTGTCCTGTGTGAGTCTTTTCTCAGTGTTGTGTTCTGTGTGAGTCTTTTCTCAGTGTTGTGTTCTGTGTGAGTCTTTTCTCAGTGTTGTGTTCTGTGTGAGTCTTTTCCCAGTGCTGAGTCCTGTGTGAGTCTTTTCTCAGTGTTGTGTTCTGTGTGAGTCTTTTCTTAGTGTTGTGTTCTGTGTGAGTCTTTTCCCAGTGCTGAGTCCTGTATGAGTCTTTTCTCAGTGTTGTGTTCTGTGTGAGTCTTTTCTTAGTGTTGTGTTCTGTGTGAGTCTTTTCTTAGTGTTGTGTTCTGTGTGAGTCTTTTCTCAGTGTTGAGTCCTGTGTGAGTTTTTTCCCAGTGTTGTGTTCTGTATGAGTCTTTTCTCAGTGTTGTGTTCTGTGTGAGTCTTTTCTTAGTGTTGTGTTCTGTGTGAGTCTTTTCCCAGTGTTGCGTCCTGTGTGAGTCTTTTCCCAGTGTTGTGTTCTGTGTGAGTCTTTTCCCAGTGTTGCGTCCTGTGTGAGTCTTTTCTCAGTGTTGTGTTCTGTGTGAGTCTTTTCCCAGTGCTGAGTCCTGTGTGAGTCTTTTCTCAGTGTTGTGTTCTGTGTGAGTCTTTTCTTAGTGTTGTGTTCTGTGTGAGTCTTTTCCCAGTGCTGAGTCCTGTATGAGTCTTTTCTCAGTGTTGTGTTCTGTGTGAGTCTTTTCTTAGTGTTGTGTTCTGTGTGAGTCTTTTCTCAGTGTTGAGTCCTGTGTGAGTTTTTTCCCAGTGTTGTGTTCTGTATGAGTCTTTTCTCAGTGTTGTGTTCTGTGTGAGTCTTTTCTTAGTGTTGTGTCCTCAGGCCCCCGTTTTCTGCATTTTTCTTCTCGTTGCTCCTCGCTGCCTTTTTTGTCCATAATATTTCCTTTTCTGCCCTGTAAGCGGTGCCCGGGCTCAGCACTTATTATGTAATAGCGGATACATATTCATGAGCGGTGTGAATATGTAAGGAGGGGCCGCACTGAGTCAGTCCCCAGGAATCCTCCCTGACTTTCCTTCTTGTGATCTGTTTTGCTTGTAAAAACATTCGCAGACGCACAAGTCAGAGGGAAGGACACAGATGCAGGTACCATATGGAGGGCAGCAGGGTGTGCGGGGGGCAGGCGTCAGGCATACGGGGTTGTGTAGATGAACAGT
Organism: Hyla sarda; assembly: GCF_029499605.1. Lineage (NCBI taxonomy): Eukaryota > Metazoa > Chordata > Amphibia > Anura > Hylidae > Hyla > Hyla sarda. The sequence goes on from NW_026609781.1 coordinate 291,043, forward strand.
CAGTGTGTGGAGGGGACGGCTTGGGAGAAGTACTGTCACTTTAAGAATCTCCTGTTTGACACTTAACCTACTACTTTGGATATGACAGACAGTGTGATACATTGTATGATAGAGATCATCACCCTGATACATTGTATGATAGAGATCATCACCCTGATACATTGTATGATAGGGATCATCACCCTGATACATTGTATGATAGGGATCGTCACCCTGATACATTGTATGATAGAGATCATCACCCTGATACATTGTGTGATAGAGATCATCACCCTGATACATTGTATGATAGAGATCATCACCCTGATACATTGTATGATAGAGATCATCACCCTGATACATTGTATGATAGAGATCGTCACCCTGATACATTGTATGATAGAGAACATCACCCTGATACATTGTATGATAGAGATCATTACCCTGATACATTGTATGATAGAGATCATCACCCTGATACATTGTATGATAGGGATCATCACCCTGATACATTGTATGATAGAGAACATCACCCTGATACATTGTATGATAGAGATCATCACCCTGATACATTGTATGATAGGGATCATCACCCTGATACATTGTATGATAGAGAACATCACCCTGATACATTGTATGATAGAGATCATCACACTGATACATTGTATGATAGAGAACATCACCCTGATACATTGTATGATAGAGATCATCACCCTGATACATTGTATGACAGAGATCATCAACCTGATACATTGTATGATAGAGATCGTCACCCTGATACATTGTATGATAGGGATCATCACCCTGATACATTGTATGATAGAGATCATCAACCTGATACATTGTATGATAGAGATCATCAACCTGATACATTGTATGATAGAGATCATCACCCTGATACATTGTATGATAAAGATCATCACCCTGATACATTGTATGATAGAGATCATCACCCTGATACATTGTGTGATAGAGATCGTCATCACCCTGATACATTGTATGATAGAGATCATCACCCTGATACATTGTATGATAGAGATCGTCACCCTGATACATTGTATGATAGAGATCATCACCCTGATACATTGTATGATAGAGATCATCACCCTGATACATTGTATGATAGAGATCATCACCCTGATACATTGTATGATAGAGATCATCACCCTGATACATTGTATGATAGAGATCATCACCCTGATACATTGTATGATAGAGAACATCACCCTGATACATTGTATGATAGAGATCATCACCCTGATACATTGTATGATAGGGATCATCACCCTGATACATTGTATGATAGAGATCATCACCCTGATACATTGTATGATAGGGATCATCACCCTGATACATTGTATGATAGGGATCATCACCCTGATACATTGTATGATAGAGAACATCACCCTGATACATTGTGTGATAGAGATCGTCACCCTGATACATTGTGTGATAGAGATCATCACCCTGATACATTGTGTGATAGAGATCATCACCCTGATACATTGTGTGATAGAGATCGTCACCCTGATACATTGTGTGATAGAGATCGTCACCCTGATACATTGTGTGATAGAGATCATCACCCTGATACATTGTATGATAGAGATCGTCACCCTGATACATTGTATGATAGAGATCATCACCCTGATACATTGTATGATAGAGATCATCAACCTGATACATTGTATGATAGAGATCATCACCCTGATACATTGTATGATAGAGATCATCACCCTGATACATTGTATGATAGGGATCATCACCCTGATACATTGTATGATAGGGATCATCACCCTGATACATTGTATGATAGAGATCATCACCCTGATACATTGTATGATAGGGATCATCACCCTGATACATTGTATGATATAGATCATCACCCTGATACATTGTATGATAGAGATCGTCACCCTGATACATTGTATGATGGAGATCGTCACCCTGATACATTGTATGATAGAGATCATCACCCTGATACATTGTATGACAGAGATCATCACCCTGATATATTGTATGATAGAGAACATCACCCTGATACATTGTATGATAGGGATCATCACCCTGATACATTGTATGATAGGGATCATCACCCTGATACATTGTATGATAGGGATCATCACCCTGATACATTGTATGATATAGATCATCACCCTGATACATTGTATGATAGAGATCGTCACCCTGATACATTGTATGATGGAGATCGTCACCCTGATACATTGTATGATAGAGATCATCACCCTGATACATTGTATGATAGAGAACAGCACCCTGATACATTGTATGATAGAGACCATCACCCTGATACATTGTATGATAGGGATCATCACCCTGAAACATTGTATGATAGAGATCATAACCCCTTATACATTGTATGATAGGGATCATCACCCTGATACATTGTATGATAGAGACCATCACCCTGATACATTGTGTGATAGGGATCATCACCCTGATACATTGTATGATAGAGATCGTCACCCTGATACATTGTATGATAGAGATCATCACCCTGATACATTGTATGATAGAGATCATCACCCTGATACATTGTATGATAGGGAACATCACCCTGATACATTGTATGATAGAGATCGTCACCCTGATACATTGTATGATAGAGATCATAACCCTGATACATTGTATGATAGAGATCGTCATCACCCTGATACATTGTATGATAGAGATCATCACCCTGATACATTGTATGATAGGGATCGTCACCCTGATACATTGTATGATAGGGATCATCACCCTGATACATTGTATGATAGAGATCATCACCCTGATACATTGTATGATAGAGATCATCACCCTGATACATTGTATGATAGGGATCATCACCCTGATACATTGTATGATAGAGATCGTCACCCTGATACATTGTATGATGGGGATCGTCACCCTGATACATTGTATGATAGGGATCATCACCCTGATACATTGTATGATAGAGATCATCACCCTGATACATTGTATGATAGGGATCATCACCCTGATACATTGTATGATAGGGATCATCACCCTGACACATTGTATGATAGAGATCATCACCCTGATACATTGTATGATAGAGATCATCACCCTGATACATTGTATGATAGGGATCGTCACCCTGATACATTGTGTGATAGAGATCATCACCCTGATACATTGTGTGATAGAGATCGTCACCCTGATACATTGTATGATAGAGATCGTCACCCTGATACATTGTATGATAGAGATCATCACCCTGATACATTGTGTGATAGAGATCATCACCCTGATACATTGTATGATAGGGATCATCACCCTGACACATTGTATGATAGAGATCATCACCCTGATACATTGTATGATAGAGATCATCACCCTGATACATTGTATGATAGAGATCATCACCCTGATACATTGTATGACAGAGATCATCAACCTGATACATTGTATGATAGAGATCATCACCCTTATACTTTGTATGATAGGAATCGTCACCTTCCTCATAGGACAGGAGGGTATAGGAGTGCAGTGCACAGTGCCTGGATGGGGCTGCACTGAGCGGGGTATTATCATTGTTCTCAGTCTGTACGGTGAAATTCTGGATGTATGGAGGGCAGTGCACAGTGCCTGGAGGTGGCAGCACTGATCTGGGGTATAATCGTGGTGCTCTCAGTCTTTACGGTGATATTCTGGGTGTATTGGGGTCAGTGTACAGTGTCTGGAGGTGGCAGCACTGATCCGTGGTATTATTATGGTGCTCTCAGTCTGTACGGTGAGATCCTGAGTGTATAGGTGGAGGTGCACAGTGTCTGGAGGTGGCAGCACTGAGCCGGGTATTATTATGGTGCTCTAAGTCTGTACGGGGAGATCCTGGGTGTATAGAGGTCAATGCACAGTGCCTGGAGGTGGCAGCACTGAGCGGGGTATTATTATGGGGCTCTCAGTCTGTACGGTGAGATCCTGGGTGTATAAGGGGCAGTGCACAGTGCCCAGAGGTGGCAGCACTGATCCGGGGTATTATCATGGTTCTCTCAGTCTGTATGGTGAGATCCTGGGTGTATAGGGGGCAGTGCACAGTGTCTGGAGGTGGAAGCACTGAGCGGGGTATTATCATGGTTCTCTCAGTCTGTACGGTGAGATCCTGGGTGTATAAAGGGGGGGGCAGCACTGATCTTGGGTATTATCGTTGTGCTCTCAGTCTGTACAGTGAGATCCTGGGTGTCTAGGAGGCAGTGCACAGTGTCTGGAGGTGGCAGCACTGATCCGGGGTATTATCATGGTTCTCAGTCTGTACGGTGAGATCCTGGGTGTATTGGGGGCAGTGCACAGTGTCTGGAGGTGACAGCACTGATCCGTTGTATTATCATGGTTCTCAGTCTGTACGGTGAGATCTTGGGTGTATAGGGGGCAGTGCACAGTGTCTGGAGGTGGCAGCACTGATCCGGGGTATTATCATGGTTCTCTCAGTCTGTACGGTGATATCCTGGGTGTATAGGGGGGGGGGGCAGCACTGATCTGGGGTATTATCATGGTGCTCTCAGTCTGTACGGTGAGATCCTGGGTGTATAGGGGGCAGTGCACAGTGTCTGGAGGTGACAGCACTAATCCGGGGTATTATCATGGTTCTCAGTCTGTACGGTGAGATCCTGGGTGTATAGGGGGCAGTGCACAGTGTCTGGAGGTGGCAGCACTGATCCGGGGAATTATCATGGCTCTCTCAGTCTGTACTGTGAGATCCTGGGTGTATTGGGGGCAGTGCACAGTGTCTGGAGGTGACAGCACTGTGCCAGGTTATTATCATGGTTCTCAGTCTGTACGGTGAGATCCTGGGTGTATAGGGGGCAGTGCACAGTGTCTGGAGGTGGCAGCACTGAGCAGGGTATTATTATGGTTCTCTCAGTCTGTACGGTGAGATCCTGGGTGTATAGGGGGGCAGTGCACAGTGTCTGGAGGTGGCAGCACTTATCCGGGGTATTATTATGGTGCTCTCCGTCTGTACGGTGAGATCCTTTGTGTATAGGGGGCAGTGCACAGTGTCTGGAGGTGGCAGCACTGATCCGGGGTATTATTATGGTGCTCTCAGTCTGTACGGTGAGATTCTGGGTATAAAGGGGGGGGCAAAACTGATCTGGGGTATTATCTTGGTGCTCTTAGTCTGTACAGTGAGATCCTGGGTGTCTAGGGAGCAGTTCAGTGTCTGGAGGTGGCAGCACTGATCTGGGGTATTATTGTGGTTCTCTCAGTCTGTACGGTAAGATCCTGGGTGTATAGGGAGCCGTGCACAGTGTCTGGAGGTGGCAGCACTGATCCGGGTTATTATCATGGTTCTCAGTCTGTACGGTGAGATCCTGGGTGTATTGGGGGCAGTGCACAGTGTCTGGAGGTGGCATCCCTGAGTGGGGTATTATTATGGTGCTCTAAGTCTTTTCGGTGAGATCCTGGGTGTATTGGGGGCAGTGCACAGTGTCTGGAGGTGACAGCACTGATCTGGGGTATTATCATGGTTCTCAGTCTGTTCGGTGAGATCCTGGATGTATTGGGGGGGCAGCACTGATCTGGGATATTATCGTGGTGCTCTCAGTCTGTACAGTGAGATCCTGGGTGTCTAGGGGGCAGTGCACAGTGTCTGGAGGTGGCAGCACTGATCCAGGGTATTATCATGGTTCTCAGTCTGTACGGTGAGATCCTGGGTGTATAGGGGGCAGTGCACAGTGTCTGGAGGTGGCAGCACTGATCCGGGGTATTATCATGGTTCTCAGTCTGTACAGTGAGATCCTGGGTGTATAGGGGGGGCAGCACTGATCTGGGATATTATCGTGGTGCTCTCAGTCTGTACAGTGAGATCCTGGGTGTCTGGGGGCAGCACTGATCTGGGGAATTATCATGGGTCTCTCAGTCTGTATAGTGAGGTCCTGGGTGTATGGGGGCAGTGCACAGTGTCTGGAGGTGGCAGCACTGAGCGGGGTATTATCATGGTTCTCTCAGTCTGTACGGTGAGATCCTGAGTGTATAGGGAGCCGTGCACAGTGTCTGGAGGTGGCAGCACTGATCGAGGGTATTATTGTGGTTCTCTCAGTCTGTACGGTGAGATCCTGGGTGTATAGGGGGCCGTGCGCAGTGTCTGGAGGTGGCAGTACTTATCCGGGGTATTGTCATGGTTCTCTCAGTCTGTATAGTGAGATCCTGGGTGTATAGGGGGGCAGTGCACAGTGTCTGGAGGTGGCAGCACTGATCCGGGTGTTATCATGGTTCTCTCTGTCTTTTCGGTGAGATCCTGTGTGTATAGGGGGCAGTGCACAGTGTCTGGAGGTGGCAGCACTGATCCGGGTATTATTATGGTGCTCTCAGTCCGTACAGTGAGATCCTGTGTGTATAGGGGCAGTGCACAGTGTCTGGAGGTGGCAGCACTGATCCAGGGTATTATCATGGTTCTCTCAGTCTGTACGGTGAGATCCTGGGTGTGTAGGGGGCAGTGTACAGTGTCTGGAGGTGGCAGCACTGATCCGGGGTATTATCATGGTTCTCTCAGTCTGTACGGTGAGATCCTGGGTGTGTAGGGGGCAGTGTACAGTGTCTGGAGGTGGCAGCACTGATCCGGGGTATTATCATGGCTCTCTCAGTCTGTACGGTGAGATCCTGGGTGTGTCTGGCAGCCGTCACTGTTGGCATCTAATACTTCTTGCTCAATTCTTGGCTTCCCTTCTCTTTCCCTTGAGAATTTCTTTGTACTTTGGAACATTGTATCAGGCAGAGATCATGACCGGCCCTGAGCTGACACACAGAGCCAGACCCTCCGCGCCGACATCTACACAACATAGGCCACTACAGGGTTAATGGGGTAAGTGGTGGTTCTGTGTAAAGCAGAGGGGCCGGGGTGTGAGACTCCATCTCTGCAGGGAAGGAGATTTCTTCCAGATGTTTCTCCCTCCGCCGGTCCCGTATCCTCACAGTCAGCCATGTTTTGCTGTTTACATAAAGGGACAGCTCCAAGGTCCATATATCTCCTGGAGGCCAATCACTCAGCTTTCCCAAAGTCCTGAGTGACAGATCCTTCTAGTTACTCCATAGCACTGTGATCATTGCTGGGAAGAGCTGTGGCCGGACATACTGGTAGTCACCCAGCTTTCCCAGTTTAAGATATAACTAAGAACCAGACATGGAAAAGTATATAGAGGTAGAAGGGCCAGAGGATCCGTATTCATGGCGGTATTATTATATTACTGTATGTGCCTCATGTCCTAGAGGTTGTACACCACCAATTAGAGTCCTGGAGTTCTGAAATGACGAGTAGGTAGTGATTATATATATAATTATAAGCCCCACCCCTTTTTGGATAGGACAGCCCAGGAACATCCCCTTTATAGCACATATTTACGTAACCCCTCCCATCTGTATTATACATGTATATAATACTTCTTTCACACACAACCATATAATACATTTACATAATCCCCTCCCTCTATAATACTCATTTACATAACCCCTCCCCTATAACACAAATTGACATAGCCCCCGCCCCTTCTGTCTGGTTCACTGTGTTGTAGTAGATACTGCCTGTACATTGGAGTCTGAGATATTACATCTGTCATCTGGTTTCAGCACCACTGCCCCTGAGGACGCCATCTGTGGGGTGGAGAAACCTGCTGGGGGGGCTGCAATATGGTAAAATATCAGTGAAGTTCTCGCATTAACCCTCTACGTGTACACAGCAGGTAGATATATCAATTATCTGGGACTTTGCATCAATCCACATCATGTGATCATACTGCTGTGTGAGTTTAGTGTTAGGAGGGGGATGTCCTCTGAGTAGGTGTTTGTTTAACCCCCCAACCGCCCCCTGTCCCTCAGTGTCCACACCTCGGTGGCTGTGGTCCAGGTCTTTAGACCCAAGTGACCTTTGCCCATCCACAGCAGAGGGTTGTGATGCCAAGGGGCACAATGGTCATGTTTGTGTTCTCTTCCCGTAATGAATTTTCAAAAGGAAAAAGAAGAAAAAGACATGCGCCCTGGTGAAACACGTCCCTCACACATAGAAATCAGTGGGAATGGGGAATATTCACTCACCATATGATGTTTTGCGCAGAGCACAACGCCTCAGTACACAGTAGTGCACACTCCTGATGAAGGGCCTGTTCTGGGCCAGAAACGCATTGATTTGTGATAAAATAAAGTCTAAGATTACATTAACTATGTGGAAACGGTTTTATATTCCCACCAAGAGCAGCGCCGCAGAAAAGATCCCCTTTTTCTCTTTGCTATGTAATGAACTTTAGCATCTTTCTGGGTCGTCAGGTGTCGCTGCCATCCAGCCGGAGGGATACCAGAATCTACCGCCATGTTGTAGCCAATGGAAACTGACAGAACCTGAATATCAGACAATGAGTCAATGGGTTCTCCCCGTAGTGAGGAGGCTTCAACTCAATCCTGCTCCTGGTGCAGGCCGGTTACAAACACAGAGACCTCCCTCGAGCCTATGGGAATCTGCCCCTATTCCTGCCCCCATGGTAGTGCCCAGATGATCCTGAAGCTCCTATAGAGTAGAATGGAGACTTGTCCATCTACGTATCCAGGCTTCTCACATATATGTATCCGGGCTCCTCACCAACTTCGTATCCGGGCTCCTCACCAACTTCGTATCCGGGCTTCTCACCATATATGTATCCGGGCTCCTCACCAACTACGTATCCGGGCTCCTCACCAACTACGTATCCGGGCTCCTCACCAACTACGTATCCGGGCTCCTCACCAACTACGTATCCGGGCTCCTCACCAACTACGTATCCGGGCTCCTCACCAACTACGTATCCGGGCTCCTCACCAACTACGTATCCGGGCTCCTCACCAACTACGTATCCGGGCTCCTCACCAACTACGTATCCGGGCTCCTCACCAACTACGTATCCGGGCTCCTCACCAACTACGTATCCGGGCTCCTCACCAACTACGTATCCGGGCTCCTCACCATCTACGTATCCGGGCTCCTCACCATCTATCTATCCGGGCTCCTCACCATCTATCTATCCGGGCTCCTCACCATATATGTATCCGGGCTCCTCACCATATAGGTATCCGGGCTCCTCACCATATAGGTATCCGGGCTCCTCCCCATATAGGTATCCGGGCTCCTCACCATATAGGTATCCGGGCTCCTCACCATATAGGTATCCGGGCTCCTCACCATATAGGTATCCAGGCTCCTCACCATCTATCTATCCGGGCTCCTCACCATAGATGTATCCGGACTCCTCACCATATAGGTATCCGGGCTCCTCACCATATATCTATCCGGGCTCCTCACCATATATCTATCCGGGCTCCTCACCATATAGGTATCCGAGCTCCTCACCATATATCTATCCGGGCTCCTCACCATATAGGTATCCGGGCTCCTCACCATCTATCTATCCAGGCTCCTCACCATATAGGTATCCGGGCTCCTCACCATATAGGTATCCGGGCTCCTCACCATATAGGTATCCGGGCTCCTCACCATATAGGTATCCGGGCTCCTCACCATCTATGTATCCGGGCTCCTCACCATCTATCTATCCGGGCTCCTCACCATCTATCTATCCGGGCTCCTCACCATATAGGTATCCGGGCTCCTCACCATATAGGTATCCGGGCTCCTCACCATATAGGTATCCGGGCTCCTCACCATATATCTATCCGGGCTCCTCACCATCTATCTATCCGGGCTCCTCACCATCTATCTATCCGGGCTCCTCACCATCTATCTATCCGGGCTCCTCACCATATATGTATCCGGGCTCCTCACCATCTATCTATCTATCCGGGCTCCTCACCATCTATCTATCCGGGCTCCTCACCATATAGGTATCCGGGCTCCTCACCATCTATCTATCCGGGCTCCTCACCATCTATCTATCCGGGCTCCTCACCATATATGTATCCGGGCTCCTTACCATATATGTATCCGGGCTCCTCACCATATAGGTATCCGGGCTCCTCACCATATATGTATCCGGGCTCCTCACCATATATCTATCCGGGCTCCTCACCATCTATCTATCCGGGCTCCTCCCCATATAGGTATCCGGGCTACTCCCCATATAGGTATCCGGGCTCCTCACCATCTATCTATCCAGGCTCCTCACCATATATCTATCCAGGCTCCTCACCATATATCTATCCGGGCTCCTCACCATCTATCTATCCGGGCTCCTCCCCATATAGGTATCCGGGCTCCTCCCCATATAGGTATCCGGGCTACTCCCCATATAGGTATCCGGGCTCCTCACCATCTATCTATCCGGGCTCCTCCCCATATAGGTATCCGGGCTACTCCCCATATATGTATCCGGGCTCCTCACCATATATCTATCCGGGCTCCTCACCATATATGTATCCGGACTCCTCACCATATATGTATCCGGGCTCCTCACCATATAGGTATCCGGGCTCCTCACCATCTATCTATCCGGGCTCCTCCCCATATAGGTATCCGGGCTACTCCCCATATATGTATCCGGACTCCTCACCATATATGTATCCGGACTCCTCACCATATATGTATCCGGACTCCTCACCATATAGGTATCCGGGCTCCTCACCATATATGTATCCGGGCTCCTCACCATATATCTATCCGGGCTCCTCACCATCTATCTATCCGGGCTCCTCACCATCTATCTATCCGGGCTCCTCACCATCTATCTATCCGGGCTCCTCACCATCTATCTATCCGGGCTCCTCACCATCTATCTATCCGGGCTCCTCACCATCTATCTATCCGGGCTCCTCACCATCTATCTATCCGGGCTCCTCACCATCTATCTATCCGGGCTCCTCACCATCTATCTATCCGGGCTCCTCACCATATATCTATCCGGGCTCCTCACCATATATCTATCCGGGCTCCTCACCATATATCTATCCGGCCTCCTCACCATATACGTATCCGGGCTCCTCACCATCTATCTATCCGGGCTCCTCACCATCTATCTATCCGGGCTCCTCACCATATATGTATCCGGGCTCCTCACCATATATCTATCCGGGCTCCTCACCATATATCTATCCGGGCTCCTCACCATATATGTATCCGGGCTCCTCACCATATATCTATCCGGGCTCCTCACCATATATCTATCCGGGCTCCTCACCATCTACGTATCCGGGCTCCTCACCATCTATCTATCCGGGCTCCTCACCATATATCTATCCGGGCTCCTCACCATATACGTATCCGGGCTCCTCACCATCTATCTATCCGGGCTCCTCACCATATATCTATCCGGGCTCCTCACCATATACGTATCCGGGCTCCTCACCATATATCTATCCGGGCTCCTCACCATATATGTATCCGGGCTCCTCACCATATATGTATCCGGGCTCCTCACCATATATGTATCGACCCCAGAGGATCCACCATAATGTAAACCAAAAGATACCTTGGGTAAAGGGGGAGGTATGGATGCCAGGTGATCATAGCCCTAAGCAGAAAAACAACAGAGGATGAAAGAGGGAGGGCCCGGTGTATGCCCATAGGCGCGCCCATAATGCTGCCTGGCACAAAAGTCTTACCACAGAGGCAGAAGAGCCCCGGCCTTAGTAACAACAACTTACAGAACAAATACATAATAGTGTCACCCACAGGTCAAGAAATACGGTGACGGCCGCAGTGTCCCCCATCGTGGTGGCTGAAGGAGGAGGACAGAGGAGTCTGGAGGGAGGAGGACAGAGGAGTCTGTAGGAGGAGGACAGAGCAGGACAGAGGAGTCTGTAGGAGGAGGACAGAGGAGTCTGGAGGAGGAGGACAGAGGAGTCTGGAGGAGGAGGAAGACAGAGGAGTCTGGAGGAGGAGGAAGACAGAGGAGTCTGGAGGAGGAGGAAGACAGAGGAGTCTGGAGGAGGAGGAAGACAGAGGAGTCTGGAGGAGGAGGAAGACAGAGTAGTCTGGAGGGAGGAGGACAGAGGAGTCTGGAGGGAGGAGGACAGAGGAGTCTGGAGGGAGGAGGACAGAGGAGTCTGGAGGAGGAGGACAGAGGAGTCTGGAGGGAGGAGGACAGAGGAGTCTGGAGGAGGAGGAAGACAGAGGAGTCTGGAGGAGGAGGAAGACAGAGGAGTCTGGAGGAGGAGGAAGACAGAGTAGTCTGGAGGGAGGAGGACAGAGGAGTCTGGAGGGAGGAGGACAGAGGAGTCTGGAGGGAGGAGGACAGAGGAGTCTGGAGGAGGAGGACAGAGGAGTCTGGAGGGAGGAGGACAGAGGAGTCTGGAGGAGGAGGAAGACAGAGGAGTCTGGAGGAGGAGGAAGACAGAGGAGTCTGGAGGAGGAGGAAGACAGAGGAGTCTGTAGGAGGAGGACAGAGGATTCTGTAGGAGGAGGAAGACAGAGGAGACTGTAGGAGGAGGACAGAGGAGTCTGGAGGAGGACAGAGGAGTCTGTAGGAAGAGGACAGAGGAGTCTGTAGGAGGAGGACAAAGGAGTCTGTAAGAGGAGGACAAAGGAGTCTGTAAGAGGAGGACAGAAGAGTCTGTAAGAGGAGGACAGAAGAGTCTGTAGGAGGAGGAAGACAGAGGAGTCTGTAAGAGGAGGACAGAGAAGTCCGGAGGGAGGAGGACAGAGGAGTCTGTAAGAGGAGGACAGAGGAGTCTGGAGGAGGAGGAGGACAGAGGAGTCTGGAGGAGGAGGAGGGCAGAGGAGTCTGTAAGAGGAGGACAGAGAAGTCTGGAGGGAGGAGGACAGAGGAGTCTGTAAGAGGAGGACAGAGGAGTCTGTAAGAGGAGGACAGAGGAGTCTGGAGGAGGAGGACAGAGGAGTCTGGAGGAGGAGGACAGAGGAGTCTGGAGGAGGAGGACAGAGGAGTCTAGAGGAGGAGGACAGAGGAGTCTGTAAGAGGAGGACAGAGGAGTCTGTAAGAGGAGGACAGAGGAGTCTGTAAGAGGAGGACAGAGGAGTCTGTAAGAGGAGGACAGAGGAGTCTGTAAGAGGAGGACAGAGGAGTCTGTAAGAGGAGGACAGAGGAGTCTGTAAAAGGAGGACAGAGGAGTCTGGAGGAGGAGGACAGAGGAGTCTGGAGGATGAGGACAGAGGAGTCTGGAGGATGAGGACAGAGGAGTCTGGAGGATGAGGACAGAGGAGTCTGGAGGATGAGGACAGAGGAGTCTGGAGGATGAGGACAGAGGGGTCTGTAGGAGGAGGACAGAGGAGTCTGTAAGAGGAGGACAGAGAAGTCTGTAGGAGGAGAACAGAGGAGTCTAGAGGAGGAGGAGGACAGAGGAGTCTGGAGGATGAGGACAGAGGAGTCTGGAGGAGGAGGATGACAGAGGAGTCTGGAGGAGGAGGATGACAGAGGAGTCTGGAGGAGGAGCACAGAGGAGTCTGGAGGAGGAGGACAGAGGAGTCTGGAGGAGGAGGACAGAGGGGTCTGGAGGAGGAGGACAGAGGGGTCTGGAGGAGGAGGACAGAGGGGTCTGGAGGAGGAGGACAGAGGAGTCTGGAGGAGGAGGAGGAGGACAGAGGAGTCTGGAGGAGGAGGACAGAGGAGTCTGGAGGAGGAGGATGACAGAGGAGTCTGGAGGAGGAGGACAGAGGAGTCTGGAGGAGGAGGACAGAGGAGTCTGGAGGGAGAAGGAGGGCAGAGGAGTCTGGAGGAGGAGGAGGGCAGAGGAGTCTGGAGGAGGAGGAGGGCAGAGGAGTCTGGAGGAGGAGGAGGGCAGAGGAGTCTGGAGGATGAGGAGGGCAGAGGAGTCTGGAGGATGAGGACAGAGGAGTCTGGAGGAGGAGGATGACAGAGGAGTCTGGAGGAGGAGCACAGAGGAGTCTGGAGGAGGAGGACAGAGGGGTCTGGAGGAGGAGGAGGAGGACAGAGGAGTCTGGAGGAGGAGGAGGAGGACAGAGGAGTCTGGAGGAGGAGGACAGAGGAGTCTGGAGGAGGAGGACAGAGGAGTCTGGAGGAGGAGGACAGAGGAGTCTGGAGGAGGAGGATGACAGAGGAGTCTGGAGGAGAAGGAGGGCAGAGGATTCTGGAGGAGGAGGAGGGCAGAGGAGTCTGGAGGAGGAGGAGGGCAGAGGAGTCTGGAGGAGGAGGAGGGAAGAGGAGTCTGGAGGAGGAGGAGGAGGAGGGCAGAGGAGTCTGGAGGATGAGGAGGAGGACGGAGGAGTCTGGAGGAGGAGGACGGAGGAGTCTGGAGGAGGAGGAGGATAGAGGAGTCTGGAGGGAGGAGGATAGAGGAGTCTGGAGGGAGGAGGATAGAGGAGTCTGGAGGGAGGAGGACAGAAGAGTCTGGAGGGAGGAGTACAGAGGAGTCTGGAGGGAGGAGGACAGAGGAGTCTGGAGGGAGGAGGACAGAGGAGTCTGGAGGGAGGAGGACAGAGGAGTCTGGAGGGAGGAGGACAGAGGAGTCTGGAGGGAGGAGGACAGAGGAGTCTGGAGGGAGGAGGACAGAGGAGTCTGGAGGGAGGAGGACAGAGGAATCTGGAGGGAGGAGGACAGAGGAATCTGGAGGGAGGAGGACAGAGGAGTCTGGAGGGAGGAGGACAGAGGAGTCTGGAGGAGGAGGAGGAGTACAGAGGAGTCTGGAGGAGGAGGAGGACAGAGGAGTCTGGAGAAGGAAGAGGAGGACAGAGGAGTCTGGAGAAGGAGGAGGAGGACAGAGGAGTCTGGAGGGAGGAGGACAGAGGAGTCTGGAGGAGGAGGAGGAGGACAGAGGAGTCTGGAGGGAGGAAAACAGAGGAGTCTGGAGGGAGGAAGACAGAGGAGTCTGGAGGGAGGAAGACAGAGGAGTCTGGAGGGAGGAAGACAGAGGAGTCTGGAGGGAGGAAGACAGAGGAGTCTGGAGGGAGGAAGACAGAGGAGTCTGGAGGGAGGAAGACAGAGGAGTCTGGAGGGAGGAGGACAGAGGAGTCTGGAGGGAGGAGGACAGAGGAGTCTGGAGGAGGAGGACAGAGGAGTCTGGAGGAGGAGGACAGAGGAGTCGGGAGGAGGAGGACAGAGGGGTCTGGAGGAGGAGGACAGAGGTCAATTGTCCCCACGGTCAGTTATCACTCTATGCGGCAGATAGGGAACAACTTCTGATCTTGTAATAATCCCCTCCAATGTCACCCCCCAATGTCACCCCCCAATTGTCACCCCCCAATTGTCACCCTCCAATGTCACCCCCCAATGTCACCCCCCAATTGTCACCCCCCAATTGTCACCCCCCAAATGTCACCCCCCAAATGTCACCCCCCAATTGTCACCCTCCAATTGTCACCCCCCAATTGTCACCCCCCAATTGTCACCCCCCAATTGTCACCCCCCAATTGTCACCCTCCAAATGTCACCCCCCAATTGTCACCCCCCAATTGTCACCCCCCAATTGTCACCCCCCAATGTCACCCCCCCAATGTCACCCCCCAATGTCACCCCCCAATGTCACCCTCCAATGTCACCTTCCAATGTCACCCCCCAATGTCACCCCCCAATGTCCCTGTGTTCAGACCCCCCAATTGTCACCCCCCAATGTCACCCTCCCAATTGTCACCCTCCCAATTGTCACCCCCCAATTGTCACCCCCCAATTGTCACCCCCCAATGTCACCCCCCAATGTCACCCCCCAATGTCACCCCCCAATGTCACCCCCCAATGTCACCCCCCCCAATGTCACCCTCCAATGTCACCCTCCAATGTCACCCCCCAATGTCACCCCCCAATGTCCCTGTGTTCAGACCCCCCAATTGTCACCCCCCAATGTCAGCCTCCCAATGTCACCCTCCCAATTGTCACCGCCCAATTGTCACCCCCCAATTGTCACCCCCCAATGGTCACCCCCCATTGTCACCCCCCATTGTCACCCCCCATTGTCACCCCCCATTGTCACCCCCCAATGTCACCCCCCAATGTCACCCCCCAAATGTCACCCCCCAATGTCACCCCCCAATGTCACCCTCCAATGTCACCCCCCAATGTCACCCCCCAATGTCACCCCCCAATGTCACCCTCCATTGTCACCCTCCAATGTCACCCTCCAATGTCACCCCCCAATGTCACCCCCCAATGTCACCCCCCAATGTCACCCTCCAATGTCACCCTCCAATGTCACCCTCCAATGTCACCCTCCAATGTCACCCCCCAATGTCACCCCCCAATGTCACCCCCCAATGTCACCCCCCAATGTCACCCCCCAATGTCACCCCCCAATGTCACCTCCCAATGTCACCCCCCAATTGTCACCCCTCCAATGTCACCCCCCAATGTCACCCCCCCAATGTCACCCTCCAATGTCACCCTCCAATGTCACCTTCCAATGTCACCCCCCAATGTCACCCTCCAATGTGTTCAGACAGTTTACACCCCTGTGTTCTGAGGGAGCTGAGTATTGTTCCAGGCTTCATGTCCCGGGTCCGTATATAAAAGGTCTAAACCCCCTGAGCCGACACTATGGGCCTGTACAGCGTCCACAGTGGTCTCAAACTGTGGCCCTCCAGATGTTACAGCCGTTGGCTGTCCAGGTTATGCTGAGAGTTGAAGTTTTGCAACATCTGGAGGCCCACAGTTTGATACCACTGGTGTAGGAGATGAAGGGTGTGGGAGGGAGGGAGGAAGACAGAGGAGTCTGGAGGGAGGAGGACAGAGGAGTCTGGAGGGAGGAGGACAGAGGAGTCTGGAGGAGGAGGAGGACAGAGGAGTCTGGAGGAGGAGGACAGAGGAGTCTGGAGGAGGAGGACAGAGGAGTCGGGAGGAGGAGGACAGAGGGGTCTGGAGGAGGAGGACAGAGGTCAATTGTCCCCACGGTCAGTTATCACTCTATGCGGCAGATAGGGAACAACTTCTGATCTTGTAATAATCCCCTCCAATGTCACCCCCCAATGTCACCCCCCAATGTCACCCCCCAATGTCACCCCCCAATGTCACCCCCCAATGTCACCCCCCAATGTCACCCTCCATTGTCACCCCCCAATGTCACCCCCCAATGTCACCCCCTTATGTCACCCCCCATTGTCACCCCCCAATGTCACCCCCCAATGTCACCCCCCAATGTCACCCTCCATTGTCACCCCCCATTGTCACCCCCCAATGTCACCCCCCAATGTCACCCCCCAATGTCACCCTCCATTGTCACCCCCCAATGTCACCCCCCAATGTCACCCCCTTATGTCACCCTCCATTGTCACCCCCCAAATGTCACCCTCCAATGTCACCCCCCAATGTCACCTTCCAATGTCACCCCCCAATGTCACCCCCCAATGTCACCCTCCATTGTCACCCTCCATTGTCACCCTCCAATGTCACCCTCCAATGTCACCCCCCAATGTCACCTTCCAATGTCACCCCCCAATGTCACCCCCCAATGTCACCCTCCATTGTCACCCTCCAATGTCACCCTCCAATGTCACCCCCCAATGTCACCCCCCAATGTCACCCTCCAATGTCACCCTCCAATGTCACCCCCCAATGTCACCCTCCAATGTCACCCCCCAATGTCACCCCCCAATGTCACCCCCCAATGTCACCTCCCAATGTCACCTCCCAATGTCACCCCCCCAATGTCACCCTCCAATGTCACCCCCCCCAATGTCACCCCCCAATGTCACCTTCCAATGTCACCCCCCAATGTCACCCTCCAATGTCACCCCCCAATGTCACCCTCCAATGTCACCCCCCAATGTCCCTGTGTTCAGACAGTTTACACCCCTGTGTTCTGAGGGAGCTGAGTATTGTTCCAGGCTTCATGTCCCGGGTCCGTATATAAAAGGTCTAAACCCCCTGAGCCGACACTATGGGCCTGTACAGCGTCCACAGGGGTCTCAAACTGTGGCCCTCCAGATGTTACAGCCGTTGGCTGTCCAGGTTATGCTGAGAGTTGAAGTTTTGCAACATCTGGAGGCCCACAGTTTGATACCACTGGTTTAGGAGATGAAGGGTGTGATGGGTAATTGATGCAGGAGTCCTTTAGGGTGGACACTTCTATTATATCCCATGTGCCGATCCCGATAATGAGCCCCGATCCCAATGTTTGGCATTTCTCGTCCATCACTGCCGGTCCCTGATTCCTCATTCACAGACCGATGTGCGGCCGATGGCGATCATAAGAAATCCCATCTGTCCTTTTATCCGATCGGCCCTTTTATATTGGAGGATTATTGGGAACAAGCATTGGGTGTAAACGGTCTTTACAGAGAGGGGCCCCACATCCCCCCCCATTTAGAATGTCGGGGGCCCCATATCAGGCGTCTCCTTCTATAATCAGACAGGGGAGGAGCCATAAAGAACGTCCTGCACTCGGCCATGTTGGGAGAGCCCATAGAGAACTATAGGAGCTGCGCATGCGTGGGCCGCGGTGTTCATATGGGACTACAATCTTCTGGGGGGAGCCAGCAGTCGGACCCCATTATCCCCTCTCCTGTGTATGGGGGTGCCCATAGAGAACTATAGGAGCTGCGCATGCGTGGGCAGCGGTGTTCATATGGGACGACAATCTTCTGGGGGGGAGCTAGCAGTCGGACCCCATTATCCCCTCTCCTGTGTATGGGGGTGCCCATAGGGAACTATAGGAGCTGCGCATGCGTGGGCCGCGGTGTTCATATGGGACTGCAGTCTTCTGGGGGGGAGCCAGCAGTCGGACCCCCATTATCCCCTCTCCTGTGTATGGGTGTGCCCTAGGTTTGGGACGTGAGCAGCGTTCCATAAGTCCCCGGAGCTGCACATCCCGCCTGCACCGTCTTCTGCCCTAATTATTGTTTGTGAAACTTTCCATATGCAATAGAAGCCGAATGTAAATGTAACCGGATCGGCGAGTTCTCCCTGACGCAGCGGAGGAGGCTGTACAGACTTGTCCTGGAGACGACTCCGCATGGCGGTGGAATCACGTAGATGTGTCAGACATCACCACCATCCTCTCCTTATACCACACATTCCCAGCATTCCCCAGGGGTAATAAAACTCCCCGCTTCTGCCAATAACAGCGCTCCCCGCAGGCGCAGGTTGTGCGCGGTGTTGCAGTTTGGCAGTAAATAACCTACTGAAAAAGTCCCCAAAGTGTCTGAATTAATAACCAAAACTGTATTCTGTAAAGCCGCCATATAGGTGACAGCCGAGCCGCCATATAGGTGACAGCCGAGCCGCCATATAGGTGACAGCAGAGCCGCCATATAGGTGACAGCCGAGCCGCCATATAGGTGACAGCCGAGCCGCCATATAGGTGACAGCCGAGCCGCCATATAGGTGACAGCCGAGCAGCCATATAGGTGACAGCAGAGCCGCCATATAGGTGACAGCAGAGCCGCCATATAAGTGACAGCCGATCCGCCATATAGGTGACAGCCGATCCGCCATATAGGTGACAGCCGATCCGCCATATAAGTGACAGCCGAGCCGCCATATAGGTGACAGCCGAGCCGCCATATAGGTGACAGCCGAGCCGCCATATAAGTGACAGCAGAGCCGCCATATAGGTGACAGCCGATGCGCCATATAAGTGACAGCCGAGCCGCCATATAGGTAACAGCAGAGCCGCCATATAAGTGACAGCAGAGCCACCATATAGGTGACAGCAGAGCCGCCATATAGGTGACAGC
This sequence comes from Hyla sarda, assembly GCF_029499605.1. Classification (NCBI taxonomy): domain Eukaryota; kingdom Metazoa; phylum Chordata; class Amphibia; order Anura; family Hylidae; genus Hyla; species Hyla sarda. The sequence continues at coordinate 310,532 of NW_026609781.1, forward strand.
CGATTCGCCATATAAGTGACAGCAGAGCCACCATATAAGTGACAGCAGAGCCACCATATAAGTGACAGCAGAGCCTCCATATAGGGGACAGCCGAGCCGCCATATAGGGGACAGCCGAGCCGCCATATAAGTGACAGCAGAGCCACCATATAAGTGACAGCCGAGCCGCCATATAAGTGACAGCCGAGCCGCCATATAGGTGACAGCCGAGCCGCCATATAGGTGACAGCCGAGCCGCCATATAAGTGACAGCCGATTCACCATATAAGTGACAGCCGAACCGCCATATAAGTGACAGCAGAGCCGCCATATAGGTGACAGCAGAGCCGCCATATAGGTGACAGCAGAGCCGCCATATAGGTGACAGCCGAGCCGCTATAGGTGACAGCCGAGCCGCTATAGGTATGTCCAGCAGGAGATGTTCACACTATCAGGTTTTAGGTCCACCCCTTCTCCTGGGTCAGGGGGCCGGACTAGGGATTTCTCCCTCAACCATTGGCTCTGGGAGGATCATGTGACCGTCAGTCATCGATACATTGATGCAATTTAAGCTATTTATGTGGTGCAATGCATAAATACACACTTACCCCTCACCACACTTACCCCTCTCACACACACACACACACTTACCCCTCACACACACATACACACTTACCCCTCACACACACACTTACCCCATACACATTTACCTCATACACACTTATCCCTCACACACACACTTACCCCATACACATTTACCCCATACACATTTACCCCATAAACATTTACCTCATACACATTTAACCCATACACAAACATTTACTCCATACACATTTACCCCATACACATTTACCCCATACACATTTACCCCATACACATTTACCCCATACACATTTACCCTATACACATTTACCCCATAAACATTTACCTCATACACATTTACCCCATACACAAACATTTACCCCATACACATTTACCCCATACACATTTACCCCATACACATTTACCCAGTTTTCTTGCACCCACACAACACCCATACTGGGGCACTACAGTGAGCAGCCTGTGGATTTGCTACATCTTATCTATTTACTGGGATTTATCTTGTGGGAGTCTGCAGGGAAACCACAGCAATTCCTTCCCCTGTCGACCCTTATATAAGGTATAATACACAATACACAAGACGGAAGTCCAACAAAGCAAACAAAAAAGAAGCTGCAATCAGTTCATGCGGCTACGTCAGTGGGAAAACAGTTCCAGCTCCTGGAATGCAGTGATACAAAAACAAACCAAAAATATAGACGCTTCCTCAAAGCTCATGATAGCCGCCTCCCCAGGGATTCAGGGGTTAATGTTAGAAATAGAAGAATAAGAGTAGACCGATTTGCCGTTTTGATGAATTGGCCGTAAGTTTCGACTCAAAGGAATCCAAACCGGCGACCATAAGAAGTCAGCAGAAAATGTGTATGGGGTAAATGTGTATGGGGTAATTGTGTATGGGGTAAGTGTGTGAGGAGGTAAATGTGTATGGGGTAAATGTGTATGGGGTAAGTGTGTATGGGGTAAGTAAGTGTGTGAGGGGGTAAATGTGTATGGGGTAAGTGTGTATGGGGTAAGTGTGTGAGGGGGGAAATGTGTATAGGTGAAATGTGTGAGGGGTAAATGTATATGGGGTAAATGTGTATAGGTGAAATGTGTGAGGGGTAAATGTGTATGGGGTAAGTGTGTGAGGGGGTAAATGAGTATAGGTGAATGTGTATGAGGTAAATGTGTGAGGGGTAAATGTGTATGGGGTAAGTTTTTGAGGGGGTAAATGTGTATGGGGTAAGTGTGTGAGGGGGTAAATGTGTATAGGTGAAATGTGTGAGGGGTAAATGTATATGGGGTAAATGTGTATAGGTGAAATGTGTGAGGGGTAAATGTGTATGGGGTAAGTGTGTGAGGGGGTAAATGAGTATAGGTGAATGTGTATGAGGTAAATGTGTGAGGGGTAAATGTGTATGGGGTAAGTTTTTGAGGGGGTAAATGTGTATGGGGTAAATGTGTATAGGTGAAATGTGTGAGGGGTAAATGTGTATGGGGTAAGTGTGTGAGGGGGTAAATGAGTATAGGTGAATGTGTATGAGGTAAATGTGTGAGGGGTAAATGTGTATGGGGTAAGTTTTTGAGGGGGTAAATGTGTATGGGGTAAGTGTGTGAGGGGGTAAATGTGTATAGGTGAAATGTGTGAGGGGTAAATGTATATGGGGTAAATGTGTATAGGTGAAATGTGTGAGGGGTAAATGTGTATGGGGTAAGTGTGTGAGGGGGTAAATGAGTATAGGTGAATGTGTATGAGGTAAATGTGTGAGGGGTAAATGTGTATGGGGTAAGTGTGTGAGGGGGTAAATGAGTATAGGTGAATGTGTATGAGGTAAATGTGTGAGGGGTAAATGTGTATGGGGTAAGTTTTTGAGGGGGTAAATGTGTATGGGGTAAATGTGTATAGGTGAAATGTGTGAGGGGTAAATGTGTATGGGGTAAGTGTGTGAGGGGGTAAATGAGTATAGGTGAATGTGTATGAGGTAAATGTGTGAGGGGTAAATGTGTATGGGGTAAGTTTTTGAGGGGGTAAATGTGTATGGGGTAAGTGTGTGAGGGGGTAAATGTGTATAGGTGAAATGTGTGAGGGGTAAATGTATATGGGGTAAATGTGTATAGGTGAAATGTGTGAGGGGTAAATGTGTATGGGGTAAGTGTGTGAGGGGGTAAATGAGTATAGGTGAATGTGTATGAGGTAAATGTGTGAGGGGTAAATGTGTATGGGGTAAGTTTTTGAGGGGGTAAATGTGTATGGGGTAAATGTGTATAGGTGAAATGTGTGAGGGGTAAATGTGTGAGGAGTAAATGTAGATGGGGAATGTGTATGGGGGATGTGTATGAGGTAAATGTGTATGGGGTAAATGTCCATGAGGTAAATGAGTATGGGTGAATGTGTATGAGATAAATGTGTGAGGAGTAAATGTGTATGGGGTAAATATGTATGAGGTAAATGTGTGAGGGGTAAATGTGTATGGGATAATGTGTATGGGGTAAATGTATTTGAGGTAAATGTCTATGGTATAAATGTGTATGGTGTAAATGTGTATGAGTGAATGTGTATAAGATAAATGTGTATGAGTTAAATGTGTAGGGGTTAAATGTATATGGGGTAAATGTGTATGGAGTAAATGTGTATGGGGTTAATGTGTTTGGGGTAAAAGTATATGAGGTAAATGTGTATGGGGTAAATGTGTTTGAGGTAAATGTGTATGAGGTAAATGCATATGAGGTAAATGTATATGGGATAAACGTGTATGGAGTAAATGTGTATGAGGTAAATGTTTATGGGGGTAAATGTGTTTGGGGTAAAAGTATATGAGGTAAATGTGTATGGGGTAAATGTGTTTGAGGTAAATGTATATGAGGTAAATGCATATGGGGTAAATGTGTTTGAGGTAAATGTGTATGAGGTAAATGTATATGGGGTAAATGTGTATGGGGTAAATGTGTATGGGGTAATTGTGTATGAGTTAAATATGTAAGGGGTAAATGTGCATGGGGAGTTCAGTATAGTGTGTAGACTATAGGTGAGTGGTCTCCAGACTGGCCCTCCAGATGTTGCAAAACTTCAACATGCTGGGAGTGGAAGTTTTGCAACATCTGGGGGGCCACAGTTTGTAGACCACTGCTATAGGACAAGGGTGATAGAAGTAGACAATGCGACTCCTATGGGGGCCCGGTCCTGGAGAGTGGGGGATGGTCACAGGGCCCGGTCAGCTCTTGGCTATTACTATAGGGAGAAATGTTCTTGTCCTTCAGCTCCGTATGGTTCTCACTCGTTCGCTGACTCTGCTCTCTCTCTTCTTGGCACCAGGGACCGTTCCGATCATTATGTCAGCGACTAATTCACACCAGATCCTGGAGAAGAGCGAACCCGTGAGAGGTGAGGAATCCACATGAGGGGGACACGAGGAGGACGTGTAAGACCGAAAACGCCCAAAACTTACTGCCAAACATGTGTGAGGACAGGGAGGCCTGGACGGATGCCTGAGAGGTGACACAATGTATCCTGACAGGCAGCAGCTCCCCGTCATGTGACTCACACACCCATACAGAAAGGCAGCAGCTCCCCGTCATGTGACTCACAAACCCATACAGACAGGCAGCAGCTCCCCGTCATGTGACTCATACACCCATACAGAAAGGCAGCAGCTCCTCATCATGTGACTCATACACCCATACAGACAGGCAGCAGCTCCCCGTCATGTGACTCATACACCCATACAGAAAGGCAGCAGCTCCTCATCATGTGACTCATACACCCATACAGACAGGCAGCAGCTCCCCGTCATGTGACTCATACACCCATACAGAAAGGCAGCAGCTCCTCATCATGTGACTCATACACCCATACAGACAGGCAGCAGCTCCTCATCATGTGACTCACACACCCATACAGACGGGCAGCAGCTCCTCATCATGTGACTCATACACCCATACAGAAAGGCAGCAGCTCCCCGTCATGTGACTCACACACCCATACAGACAGGCAGCAGCTCCCCGTCATGTGACTCATACACCCATACAGAAAGGCAGCAGCTCCCCGTCATGTGACTCATACACCCATACAGAAAGGCAGCAGCTCCTCATCATGTGACTCATACACCCATACAGACAGGCAGCAGCTCCTCATCATGTGACTCATACACCCATACAGAAAGGCAGCAGCTCCTCATCATGTGACTCATACACCCATACAGAAAGGCAGCAGCTCCCCGTCATGTGACTCACACACCCATACAGAAAGGCAGCAGCTCCCCGTCATGTGACTCACACACCCATACAGAAAGGCAGCAGCTCCCCGTCATGTGACTCACAAGCCCATACAGACAGGCAGCAGCTCCCCGTCATGTGACTCACAAGCCCATACAGACAGGCAGCAGCTCCCCGTCATGTGACTCATACACCCATACAGACAGGCAGCAGCTCCTCATCATGTGACTCATACACCCATACAGAAAGGCAGCAGCTCCTCATCATGTGACTCATACACCCATACAGACAGGCAGCAGCTCCCCGTCATGTGACTCATACACCCATACAGACAGGCAGCAGCTCCCCGTCATGTGACTCATACACCCATACAGAAAGGCAGCAGCTCCTCATAATGTGACTCATACACCCATACAGACAGGCAGCAGCTCCCCGTCATGTGACTCATACACCCATACAGAAAGGCAGCAGCTCCTCATCATGTGACTCATACACCCATACAGACAGGCAGCAGCTCCTCGTCATGTGACTCATACACCCATACAGAAAGGCAGCAGCTCCCCGTCATGTGACTCATACACCCATACAGAAAGGCAGCAGCTCCCCGTCATGTGACTCACACACCCATCTAAACAGGCAGCCTCTCCACGTCATGTGACTCACACCCATACAGACAGGCAGCAGCTCCTCGTCATGTGACTCACACACCCATACAGACAGGCAGCAGCTCCTCATCATGTGACTCACACACCCATACAGACAGGCAGCAGCTCCTCGTCATGTGACTCACACACCCATCTAAACAGGCAGCCTCTCCACGTCATGTGACTCACATCCATACAGACAGGCAGCAGCTCCTCGTCATGTGACTCATACACCCATACAGAAAGGCAGCAGCTCCCCGTCATGTGACTCATACACCCATACAGAAAGGCAGCAGCTCCCCGTCATGTGACTCACACACCCATACAGAAAGGCAGCAGCTCCCCGTCATGTGACTCACAAACCCATACAGACAGGCAGCAGCTCCCCGTCATGTGACTCACAAACCCATACAGACAGGCAGCAGCTCCCCGTCATGTGACTCATACACCCATACAGACAGGCAGCAGCTCCCCGTCATGTGACTCATACACCCATACAGAAAGGCAGCAGCTCCTCATCATGTGACTCATACACCCATACAGAAAGGCAGCAGCTCCCCGTCATGTGACTCATACACCCATACAGAAAGGCAGCAGCTCCCCGTCATGTGACTCATACACCCATACAGAAAGGCAGCAGCTCCCCGTCATGTGACTCACACACCCATCTAAACAGGCAGCCTCTCCACGTCATGTGACTCACACCCATACAGACAGGCAGCAGCTCCTCGTCATGTGACTCACACACCCATACAGACAGGCAGCAGCTCCTCATCATGTGACTCTCACACTCATACAGACAGGCAGCAGCTCCTCGTCATGTGACTCACACACCCATCTAAACAGGCAGCCTCTCCACGTCATGTGACTCACACCCATACAGACAGGCAGCAGCTCCTCGTCATGTGACTCACACACCCATACAGACAGGCAGCAGCTCCTCATCATGTGACTCACACCCATACAGACAGGCAGCAGCTCCTTGTCATGTGACTCACACACCCATCTAAACAGGCAGCCTCTCCACGTCATGTGACTCACACCCATACAGACAGGCAGCAGCTCCTCGTCATGTGACTCACACACCCATACAGACAGGCAGCAGCTCCCAGTCATGTGACTCACACACCCATCTAAACAGGCAGCAGCTCCTCGTCATGTGACTCACACACCCATCTAAACAGGCAGCAGCTCCCCGTCATGTGACTCACACACCCATACAGACAGGCAGCAGCTCCTCATCATGTGAATCACACACCCATCTAAACAGGCAGCAGCTCCTTGTCATGTGACTCACACCCATACAGACAGGCAGCAGCTCCTCATCATGTGACTCACACACCCATACAGACAGGCAGCAGCTCCTAATCATGTGACTCACACACCCATACAGACAGGCAGCAGCTCCTCATCATGTGACTCACACATCCATTTAAACAGGCAGCAGCTCCTCGTCATGTGACTCACACACCCATACAGACAGGCAGCAGCTCCTCGTCATGTGACTCACACCCATACAGACAGGCAACAGCTCCTCATCATGTGACTCACACACCCATACAGACAGGCAGCAGCTCCTCATCATGTGACTCACACACCCATACAGACGGGCAGCAGCTCCTCATCATGTGACTCACACCCATACAGACAGGCAGCAGCTCCTCATCATGTGACTCACACACCCATACAGACAGGCAGCAGCTCCTCATCATGTGACTCACACACCCATACAGACAGGCAGCAGCCCTCATCATGTGACTCATACACCCATCTAAACAGGCAGCAGCTCCTCATCATGTGACTCACACACCCATACAGACAGGCAGCAGCTCCCCGTCATGTGACTCATACACCCATACAGACAGGCAGCAGCTCCATGTCATGTGACTCATACACCCATACAGACAGGCAGCAGCTCCTCGTCATGTGACTCCCACACCCATCTAAAACAGGCAGCAGCTCCATGTCATGTGACTCCCACACCCATCTAAACAGGCAGCAGCTCCTCGTCATGTGACTCACACAACCATACAGTCTGTTGAGACCCAATTAGCTCCTAGCAGGCTATAACTACCCCTCCCCTTATTACAATAATTAATTAAATAATAACTGACACAACAACAATTCAACTTTTTTATGGGTGGGGATCGGCCACAGCTTTATTTATAAAATTACTTATATAAATAACAATTTAACTGTAACAAAGATACCGATTGGCTTCTTGCCAACCCGAGAGGTGCTGCCACACCGTCCTGTGTGGAGGTCTACCCCGGGTGACCCCGCTTTCACCGCTTTCTTCTTACCGCCAAGCTGTGACTTACAATAAACAGAGATACAAAAAGGGGGGGAGGGAGGGCAAAACTCCGGGTCCTGGGCAGATTGAGGGGGGAAGGGAGGCACCACAGCTATAAATACCCAGGGGAGGGCCCCTGAAAGCCCGGGAAACTATTAAACCCCTGATTGGTGCACTCCTTCCCCCCCACCCATGGGACATACCACTATAGTTACCAACAAGTTTTTACAGGCAGGGGAGGGGACTAAAAACCTTGCCTGTATATTTCTTAACCCCTTAAATGCTCACCAGTCAGGGGCAAGCTAGTTATGCACAGCTTGCCCCTCCAGACAGGCAGCCTCTCCACGTCATGTGACTCACACAACCATCTAAACAGGCAGCAGCTCCTCGTCATGTGACTCACACAACCATCTAAACAGGCAGCAGCTCCTCGTCATGTGACTCACACACCCATATAAACAGGCAGCAGCTCCTCGTCATGTGACTCACATACCCATCTAAACAGGCAGCCTCTCCATGTCATGTGACTCACACACCCATCTAAACAGGCAGCCTCTCCATGTCATGTGACTCACACAACCATCTAAACAGGCAGCAGCTCCTCGTCATGTGACTCACACAACCATCTAAACAGGCAGCAGCTCCTCGTCATGTGACTCACACAACCATCTAAACAGGCAGCAGCTCCTCGTCATGTGACTCACACACCCATCTAAACAGGCAGCCTCTCCATGTCATGTGACTCACACACCCATCTAAACAGGCAGCCTCTCCATGTCATGTGACTCACACACCCATCTAAACAGGCAGCCTCTCCATGTCATGTGACTCACACACCCATCTAAACAGGCAGCAGCTCCTCGTCATGTGACTCACACACCCATCTAAACAGGCAGCCTCTCCATGTCATGTGACTCACACACCCATCTAAACAGGCAGCAGCTCCTCGTCATGTGACTCACACACCCATCTAAACAGGCAGCCTCTCCATGTCATGTGACTCACACACCGATCTAAACAGGCAGCCTCTCCATGTCATGTGACTCCCACACCCATCTAAACAGGCAGCAGCTCCCAGTCATGTGACTACCACACCCATCCAAACAGGCAGCAGCTCCCCGTCATGTGACTCCCACACCCATCTAAACAGGCAGCAGCTCCCCGTCATGTGACTCCCACACCCATCTAAACAGGCAGCAGCTCCCAGTCATGTGACTACCACACCCATCCAAACAGGCAGCAGCTCCCCGTCATGTGACTCCCACACCCATCTAAACAGGCAGCAGCTCCATGTCATGTGACTCCCACACCCATCTAAACAGGCAGCCGCTCCATGTCATGTGACTCCCACACCCATCTAAACAGGCAGCAGCTCTACTTTAGGCAGGCAAAGGGTAGGTACCACAGGGTTCCCTTGGAGAGAGGGGGCCCCGTTCTATTTGTTCCCGTTCCTTTTTCTATTGTGCAGGACTCCCCCTCCAGGGACCTGCATTGTTAGCAAATTAAATTTAGGGCGAAATAGATCAATGGGTCATGGAAAGAAAGGGGAAATAATTACTGGACCCTTCTGTCCTGGGGGCAAAATAAGACCTCATAATAGGAGGGCCCCCTGTTTTATAATGTATGTACGTCACTACACACTCTCTCCAAAGGAAACAGCAGCAATCGCCAGGTCCAGTATAGTAGCAAACTGATATTTATTGCATCAATAACAGCAACGTTTCGGCTAAAAGTGAGCCTTTCTCAAGCATGCTACTATACTGGACCTGGCGATTGCTGCTGTTTCCTTTGGAGAGAGTGTGAAGTGTACCCGTCTTTGGCGTTCGGGTGGATTACGGGCACATCCCCAGTGGTCATCCAGTGCTGGCTCCCTTTGTGTTTCTGTATGTACGTCACTATATACAGGGGCACCAAGCAAGGGCACAAGATCTGCCCCAACCAAAAGGTATTGAGCCCCCCCCCCAAACCTTATGGCACAACAGAGAGGTGACCCTAGTAGATAAAGATGATAATAGCAGCTCAGCCTCCTTCCATAGAGAAGATGATAGGGGCTTAGCCTCCCCCTCATGTAGATAGAGAAGATGATAGGAGCTTAGCCTCCCCCTCCTCTGTAGATAGAGAAGACAATAGGAGCTCAGCCTTCCCCTCCTGTAAATAAGACAATAGGAACTCAGTCTCCTCCCCTGTAGATAGAGAAGACAATGGGAGCTCAGCCACCCCCTCCCTGTAGATAGAGAAGACAATAGGGGCTTAGCATCCCAATCATGTAGATAGAGAAGATGATAGGCGCTTAGCCTTCCCCCTGTAGATAGAGAAGACAATAGGAGCTCAGCCTCCCTCTGCCTGTAGATAGAGAAGAGAATAAGAGCTTAGCCTCCCCCTTCCCTATTAAATAGAGAAGACAATTGGAGCTCAGCCTCCTCCTCTGTGTAGATAGAAAAGACAATAGGAGCTTAACCTCCCATTCCCTGACGGACATGTTTAGCAGTATTTGGAGCTGATCCCTTCAAATACAAAAAACTCAGCCTCACAATAGATCCTGAATCATGACCACGCATTTGCTGATATCTGTTTCCCATTTCCCAACAGGTGTAAAACATGTGAAGCCTCCGATAAGACCCAAACCGGTGCTGCCTCCACGACCCAAGGACATTTCTGCTCTTGGCACCGAAAATAAAAGCCCCCTGCCATCACCAACATGTGGCCCCTGCTCTCCAACGTTAGATATACCCTCCGCCCTCAAAATCAGCCAACTGACCGGACCGCAGCCCTACGGGACCCGGCGGACATCTCTGAAGAGATGGTCCTCCTCTGTAGGAGAAGAAGTGAGTCAGGAGATTAACGCATTGTCACCAGTGGAAAATAGGAGTATAGATGTGCCGGCCAAGATTACAGCCCAACCGCTATCTGCCCCCGCCAAACCTCCGCCCCCCGCGCCGGCCTGGAGAGGAAAAAGTCCTTTCATGTTAACAACTCGAGGATGGGGAGAGCAAAGGTTCAACCAACTGCGGGATCTCAATGAGAGGTGAGGACATTAAATATTAGTGACGTATGTGACCAGCGCCCAGACTCTCCTTCTGTCCTCACACTGTCCTCGCCTTATCCTGGAGGCCGCAGAGTTGGCCTCTGACTATAAAGAGCCCCATTATGACCCACCAGTGTAAAGAAGCACTCCAGGTTTTATTTTTTCCCCCCATATCATGCACACTCACCATCACTGGTCCTACAGTGCAATCTGTTTTTTTCCAGAACAGCTGCTATGTAGACTGTAGACCAGGGTCTCCCAACCGTGGGCTTCAAGCTGTTGCAAAACTACAACTCCCAAGAATGCCCAGACAGCCAATGGCTACAGACACCCCCCACCCCCCCGGTTGGGTATCACTGCAGTAGACTGCCGAGAGCGATGCCCCCAGCACTACCCCCCACTGTCCATGAGACCAGGATTCATGTTGATTCATCAGAGAAGCAGCGATCAGACTTCTCTGCGGCCCCTTATCTCCTTTGGAGACAAAGAGTTAAATCCACTTGGGATTCGCCAATAAAAATCCAAAAGTAAAGAGTCGATATTTGCTCTTCGCTCTTCTGTTTGTATTATAACTCGGGACCTTTGGTAAGTCCAGAATTACTTATTAGACAACAAAATTAACCCCTGAATGTAATGACATAAAGGTACGGTCCACAAATCTGGTCCTAATAAAGGTCCCCAGGGCTGGTCCTAATAAAGGTCCCAGGGCTGGTCCTCATAAAGGTCCCCAACCCCAGGCCCACCAACAGTCCAGGTTTTTTTCAGTTACTCCTTTATAACTTTGGACTTTGTTAAAATCCTGTACTGTTGGAGCCCTGAGGACTGGGTTTAGGCCCTCTACCCTAGTGTTTCCCAAGCACAGTCCTGAAGTCCCCCCCAACAGGTCATAATTCAAGGAAATCCCATACAGAGAACAAATGTGGGGATATCTGAGATATGAACCATAAATATATCACGTTTGAGACAACACAACATGTCCTGTAGTGGGACCTGAGGACCGCGCTGTTGACCGATTCCACGTCCACTAAAGACGGTGACAGCTCTGACCCGTTTCTTCTTGTTTTCTCTTCTTTATTCTTCCCTGTACTTAATCCTTGTATTTATTTTGGCTTCTAACAGTGAGTCTACATCCCAGAAGGCCATCTCCAGCTCCAGCTCCATCTCCAGCTCTGGCTCCAGCTCCATCTCTGACTCCATTGTACCGAGTAAAGATACAGCAGCACAAATACAAGGAACCACTACACATGATGAAGATTCCAGAAATCCCAGTAGATCTGCTCCAGAAGAGGAATCCGCAATTCATGTCCGAGACTCTATAGCAAGTTATGAAAAGTTGTCTCCAAGATCGTCTGAAGATGGAAAGATGGTTTCTCCAGGATTTGGTTCCTCTCCCAGATCAGCGGAGATCAAAGACCACGAGAGAAAACCGGCAGCTGTGATACAACCATATCCTCATGAGAAAAGCAGCAAACAGACCGACCATGAGGAAGAGGAACATAAGGGAGATGACCATAAGGGAGATGACCATAAGGGAGATGACCATGGGGAAGCTCACATGGTGCCGCCATCCATTGGGTATAAACCTGATAAGAAAGCTCCAAGTGTTCCCGTAAGAAAATCCTCACATGGGCCAAAGAGTCAGACTGAGGAAGAAAACATAAATAACACAAGAGTTTATAGTAACCAGATCCCTGAGGTCGGGCCGGGGCTGGGACACCTCTCATTCTCCAATGAGGTCATCGTAGACAAGGGAGGCCCAGAGAACAGGGGCAAGAATCACCACCAAGATGATGTTACACCCAAAGAGTACATACAACTGCCCCACTCAGCGTATGAGCCACCACAACACCATGACAAGACCCAGGACCAACATGTGACATCCAAACCTTTACCCCCAAAACCCAAAGAACGAAAAAAGCCATCGGTGCAATTCATGGTGCCCAATGAAGATCAAGAGGAGGGACAACGATCAATGGACTGGACCGTCCAAGAGACCAAAGAACATGGACAGAAGGAGGATGTGAGAAGATGGAACACAGAGGACATTGTGCAGGTAGGAGGTCACATGTTTACCAGTTGGTCACACTATTGGCTGCCATTGGGGGAAATATAGGATCTGAGGAAACATGAAGCCGGAGACATTCAGAGGTCACTGGGGCCCCATAGACTTCTGGGGGCTTCATGTTATATTCCGGCTTACAGCACCAACAGAGAGGAGGGACATGGGGCGTCTTCAGGGGTCATGTAAGGTCACCCCCCCCCCCATTTCCCCCTTGTGACTCTTGGTCTGTGTAGGTTCCCCCTGGGACGTGTAGTGCTGGTCACCGCTGCTGATTTGTTTATTAGTTTAGATTATTTTCTCGTCTTTGTAGTTGAATAAAGTAAAATCTGTAACAGAGAAAGAAAAAGGCAAAATCTGCAACAGAGAAACAATGTTACATGTAAAAAAGTAAAGATACAAAGTATATTTCGCCCCTGCGCCCCCTGGTGGTGGACGAGGTTCTGCAGCAGCTCCGAACTCTGGATTTGCATGAAGAATTAAATAACACTGCAGAGAAATTTACAATGGAATCTTGAGCTGCGTGTTCCGGGTCTGTAGGGTGCGGCCGAGGGAATGTTCTGTCACCTGCCAGGAAGATATTACCAGGGGGCAGCGGAGGGGGGGGGGGGGGTAGTGGGCATCGGCCCCAAAGGCTTTTGGGCCACATAAGAGGAGGACCGCTCTAATATAAGATGATCATGGTGGAAAAGAGCTTCAGGTTATTACTGTGGATGGCACTACATGTCCCAGCCGCACTACATGTCCCAGCCGCACTACATTACCCAGCCAGTGTCCGCACTACATTACCCAGCCAGTGTCCGCACTACATTACCCAGCCAGTGTCCGCACTACATTACCCAGCCAGTGTCCGCACTACATTACCCAGCCAGTGTTCACACTACATTACCCAGCCAGTGTCTGCACTACATTACCCAGCCAGTGCCCGCACTACATTACCCAGCCAGTGTCCGCACTACATTACCCAGCCAGTGTCTCCACTACATTACCTAGCCAGTGTCTGCACTACATTACCCAGCCAGTGTCCGCACTACATTACCCAGCCAGTGTCCGCATTACATTACCCAGCCAGTGTCCGCACTACATTACCCAGCCAGTGTCCACACTACATTACCCAGCCAGTGTCCACATTACATTACCCAGCCAGTGTCCGCACTACATTACCCAGCCAGTGTCCGCACTACATTACCCAGCCAGTGTCCGCACTACATTACCCAGCCAGTGTCCGCACTACATTACCCAGCCAGTGTCTGCACTACATTACCCAGCCAGTGTCCGCACTACATTACCCAGCCAGTGTCTGCACTACATTACCTAGCCGAAGTTCGCACTGTCACTATATGGCGGTTTAGCACACGGTTGGTTCTACATTTCCCTATTAGGATAATTTTTTGTTATCATTTTCCATACATTCTTATCTGACATATGTTCATTTATTAACTTCACACAGCAGTGACTTTGTTACATTGGAATGCATTTCATGGCCGGTGTGTGCCGGGCAGTGCTGGGGTCATAATTGACTGTACAGGTCTGTGTGTAATACTAGGGGCCATTCAGGTTTTGGGGTTCGCTGATGTGATATATCAGGATGATGGGGGGGGGGAATTTACCCATTCTGTTGGATTCCTGCTTGATGTTTTAGCAGAACCCCCCCCCCCCCATGTGGTGACATCACAGCCGATCACGGTTCTTGGGTCTTAATTATTTTCAACTTTTTTTTTTTACTTGGTAAAAATATCAGCGCCTGTTCCTCGCTCCCTACTCTTCCTCACTCCCCCCTGTTCCTCGCTCCCCCCTGTTCCTCGCTCCCCCCTGTTCCTCGCTTCCACGGTTCCTCACTCCCTCCTGTTCCTCACTTCCACGGTTCCTTGCTCCCCCCTGTTCCTCGCTCCCTCCTGTTCCTTGCTCCCTCCTGTTCCTCACTGCCCTGTTCCTCACTCCCCCCTGTTCCTCGCTCCCCCCTGTTCCTCGCTCCCCCCTGTTCCTCACTTCCACGGTTCCTCACTCCCTCCTGTTCCTCACTTCCACGGTTCCTCGCTCCCCCCTGTTCCTCGCTCCCCCCTGTTCCTTGCTCCCTCCTGTTCCTCACTGCCCTGTTCCTCACTCCCCCCTGTTCCTCGCTCCCCCCTGTTCCTCGCTCCCCCCTGTTCCTCACTCACCCCTGTTCCTCACTTCCACGGTTCCTCGCTCCCCCCTGTTCCTTGCTCCCTCCTGTTCCTCACTGCCCCGTTCCTCACTCCCCCCTGTTCCTCAATCCCTCCTGTTCCTCACTCCCTCCTGTTCCTCACTTCCACGGTTCCTCAATCCCTCCTGTTCCTCACTCCCTCCTGTTCCTCACTTCCACGGTTCCTCAATCCCTCCTGTTCCTCACTCCCTCCTGTTCCTCACTTCCACGGTTCCTCACTCCCTCCTGTTCCTCGCTCCCCCCTGTTCCTTTCTCCCTCCTGTTCCTCACTGCCCTGTTCCTCACTCCCCCCTGTTCCTCGCTCCCCCCTGTTCCTCGCTCCCCCCTGTTCCTCACTTCCACGGTTCCTCACTCCCTCCTGTTCCTCACTCCCTCCTGTTCCTCACTTCCACGGTTCCTCGCTCCCCTCTGTTCCTCGCTCCCTCCTGTTCCTCACTCCCTCCTGTTCCTCACTTCCATGGTTCCTCAATCCCTCCTGTTCCTCACTCCCTCCTGTTCCTCACTTCCACTGTTCCTCAATCCCTCCTGTTCCTCGCTCCCCCCTGTTCCTCGCTCCCCCCTGTTCCTCGCTCCCCCCTGTTCCTCGCTCCCTCCTGTTCCTCACTTCCACGGTTCCTCAATCCCTCCTGTTCCTCACTCCCTCCTGTTCCTCACTTCCACGGTTCCTCAATCCCTCCTGTTCCTCGCTCCCTCCTGTTCCTTGCTCCCTCCTGTTCTTTGCTCCCCCTGTTTCTCATGTTCCTTACTCTGCTGCTTCCTGTGGCACTGCCCCTGCCTGGAGCAGCTTGTTCTCATGGTGAATTGTTCCCTCAGCTGATCACTGCAGCAGCCAAGTCCTGACACAGAGTGCGCCCCCTGTCAGCAGCATCAGCTATACTGACTGAGGCCTCAAATAGCAACACGGCTACCATGTTGTTTATTGAGGAAAACTTCCCATGGATCCATTCCAAGGACAGTGCCTGTTGGTGAAGGGATGCAAGGGGTCACCTAGGGTAGGTCAAGATGTCGGTGGCCGCACACCCCTCAAAGCAATGAGGTGGATATGAATACAGATAGACTACCAGCTCCAAGATTTCATTGGATGAAGATCTTGTAAAAACACATGACTGGTGGAGCCGATGCGTTTCGATAGTTAACTGTCCTTAATCATGACTGAGTAGAGATTCCGAAAGGGACAAATACTCGCCATAGATGTGGCAGAAAGACCTGTCTCACATTGAGGGATCTTCTTTGGCACATTCAGCTGCACAGACCTGAGGGTTATGGACACTGATTCCCAAGCTGGAGATGTGGACCAGTCTCTATGATCCTCAGCCATCCCAAGCTGGAGATGAGGACCAGTCTCTATGATCCTCAGCCATCCCAAGCTGGAGATGAGGACCAGTCTCTATGAACCTCAACCATCCCAAGCTGGAGATGTGGACCAGTCTCTATGATCCTCAGGCATCCCAAGCTGGAGATGTGGACCAGTCTCTATGATCCTCAGCCATCCCTCCTGGACATGTGGCCCAATCTCTATGGGTGAGATTTATCAAAACCTGTGCAAAGGAAAAGTTGCCCAGTTGCCCATAGCAACCAATCAGATCCCTTCTTTCATTTTGCAGAGGCCTTGTTAAAAATGAAAGAAGCAAGCTGATTGGTTGCCATGGGCAACTGGACAACTTTTCCTTTGCACAGGTTTTGATAAATCTCCCCCTATGATCCTCAGCCATCCCAAGCTGGAGATGCAGACCAGTCTCTATGATCCTCAGCCATCCCTCCTGGAGATGTGGACCAGTCTCTATGATCCTCAGCCATCCCTCCTGGAGATTTGGACCAGTCTCTATGATCCTAAGCCATGCCTCCTGGAGATGTGGACCAGTCTCTATGATCCTAAGCCATCCCTCCTGGAGATGTGGACCAGTCTCTATGATCCTAAGCCATCCCTCCTGGAGATGTGGACCAGTCTCTGTGATCCTCAGCCATCCCTCCTGGAGATGTGGACCAGTCTCTATGATCCTAAGCCATCCCTCCTGGAGATGTGGACCAGTCTCTGTGATCCTCAGCCATCCCTCCTGGAGATGTGGACCAGTCTCTGTGATCCTCAGCCATCCCTCCTGGAGATGTGGACCAGTCTCTGTGATCCTCAGCCATCCCTCCTGGAGATGTGGACCAGTCTCTGTGATCCTCAGCCATCCCTCCTGGAGATGTGGACCAGTCTCTGTGATCCTCAGCCATCCCTCCTGGAGATGTGGACCAGTCTCTATGATCCTAAGCCATCCCTCCTGGAGATGTGGACCAGTCTCTATGATCCTAAGCCATCCCTCCTGGAGATGTGGACCAGTCTCTGTGATCCTCAGCCATCCCTCCTGGAGATGTGGACCAGTCTCTGTGATCCTCAGCCATCCCTCCTGGAGATGTGGACCAGTCTCTGTGATCCTCAGCCATCCCTCCTGGAGATGTGGACCAGTCTCTATGATCCTCAGCCATCCCTCCTGGAGATGTGGACCAGTCTCTATGATCCTAAGCCATCCCTCCTGGAGATGCAGACCAGTCTCTATGATCCTCAGCCATCCCTCCTGGACATGTGGCCCAATCTCTATGGGTGAGATTTATCAAAACCTGTGCAAAGGAAAAGTTGCCCAGTTGCCCATAGCAACCAATCAGATCCCTTCTTTCATTTTGCAGAGGCCTTGTTAAAAATGAAAGAAGCAAGCTGATTGGTTGCCATGGGCAACTGGACAACTTTTCCTTTGCACAGGTTTTGATAAATCTCCCCCTATGATCCTCAGCCATCCCAAGCTGGAGATGCAGACCAGTCTCTATGATCCTCAGCCATCCCTCCTGGAGATGCAGACCAGTCTCTATGATCCTCAGCCATCCCTCCTGGAGATGTGGACCAGTCTCTATGATCCTCAGCCATCCCTCCTGGAGATTTGGACCAGTCTCTATGATCCTAAGCCATGCCTCCTGGAGATGTGGACCAGTCTCTATGATCCTAAGCCATCCCTCCTGGAGATGTGGACCAGTCTCTGTGATCCTAAGCCATCCCTCCTGGAGATGTGGACCAGTCTCTGTGATCCTCAGCCATCCCTCCTGGAGATGTGGACCAGTCTCTGTGATCCTCAGCCATCCCTCCTGGAGATGTGGACCAGTCTCTGTGATCCTCAGCCATCCCTCCTGGAGATGTGGACCAGTCTCTATGATCCTAAGCCATGCCTCCTGGAGATGTGGACCAGTCTCTGTGATCCTCAGCCATCCCTCCTGGAGATGTGGACCAGTCTCTATGATCCTAAGCCATCCCTCCTGGAGATGTGGACCAGTCTCTGTGATCCTCAGCCATCCCTCCTGGAGATGTGGACCAGTCTCTGTGATCCTCAGCCATCCCTCCTGGAGATGTGGACCAGTCTCTGTGATCCTCAGCCATCCCTCCTGGAGATGTGGACCAGTCTCTGTGATCCTCAGCCATCCCTCCTGGAGATGTGGACCAGTCTCTGTGATCCTCAGCCATCCCTCCTGGAGATGTGGACCAGTCTCTGTGATCCTCAGCCATCCCTCCTGGAGATGTGGACCAGTCTCTGTGATCCTCAGCCATCCCTCCTGGAGATGTGGACCAGTCTCTGTGATCCTCAGCCATCCCTCCTGGAGATGTGGACCAGTCTATGTGATCCTCAGCCATCCCTCCTGGAGATGTGGACCTGTCTCTATGATCCTAAGCCATCCCTCCTGGAGATGTGGACCAGTCTCTATGATCCTCAGCCATCCCTCCTGGAGATGTGGACCAGTCTCTATGAACCTCAACCATCCCTCCTGGAGATGTGGACCAGTCTCTATGATCCTCAGCCATCCCTCCTGGAGATGTGGACCAGTCTCTATGATCCTAAGCCATCCCTCCTGGAGATGTGGACCAGTCTCTATGATCCTCAGCCATCCCTCCTGGAGATGTGGACCAGTCTCTGTGATCCTCAGCCATCCCTCCTGGAGATGTGGACCAGTCTCTGTGATCCTAAGCCATGCCTCCTGGAGATGTGGACCAGTCTCTATGATCCTCAGCCATCCCTCCTGGAGATGTGGACCAGTCTCTATGATCCTCAGCCATCCCTCCTGGAGATGTGGACAACAATTTCATTCAGTACTTTCTCCTTTTGTTTTCTGACATATCTGGCACTAAAACTGACTCTCTGTAACCCCGACTACTGCACCTTAACCTATGAACCGTCCACTGGTTTTCTATCCTTGAATCGGCTTGTAGATCCATGAGATTATTCACATAAACCACAAGTGTAGTAACAAAATCCACGGCCAGGAGATTGTGTGCTCAAGGTGGACCATGAAACCGGTTCTCCTGGTTGTAGTGATAGGTGTGAACGTGAGGCCTTATCAGCCGGTGGAGTCTGAACTCTATAGATCTGTAGTATAAGATTATTCAGAAAGCCCAGGAGGGTTCCCTACGACCAGATTTTTCTTTTTAATTTTTTCATTTAAAGGGCTACTCCACTGCCCCAGCGTTCGGAACATTTTGTTCTGAACACTTGGAGTGGGCGGCGTGGGTTGTGATATCACGTACATGCCCCTCATTACATCACATCACGCCCCCTCAATGCAAGTCTATGGGAGGGGGCGTGGTGGTAGCCACGCCCCCTCCCATACACTTGCATTGAGGGGGCATGGTGTGACATCACAAGGGGGCGTGGTCATGATGTCACCACCTCGCTCCTCGAACCCAGCGTTCTAAACGAACACCGGGTGCTGAACAGAGATCGTGGGGGAATCTCAGACGTTTTATCCCCTGTCCTTTGGATAGGGGATGAGATGTCTAGGAGCGGAATACCCCTCTAAGTACAAGTATAAACACTACAGTATATATAAATTACAATAATTTTGCGATAACGTCTAACAAAACGTTACAATTAATATTTAACCTACCCTGACCCCGAACCTGTGACCTTCAGAATTTTGGTGGTCCATGGGTTGTGCTGTAAAGCATGTCTCTAAATGCTGTTAGAACAGTTGAGGCAAGATGGCCACCCCAATAATGTATAAAAAATTTTATAAAATAAAAAAAATTACAAAAGAAAAAAATCAGAAAAGAGAGACGGACTAGAAAAAAAAATCTTCTGTTTTTAGTTCTATGCTGGTAAACTTGGCTCCTGCCTCGGTAGGTTCCTCTTCTTTCTACCAGGACTCTTTCCTCCTCTGTAGCTGAGCGCGCCTTACTTTCTATAGAACAGATTGGTAGTGCCGCCCCAAGGTCTTCTCCACATCTTAGTCTCAATGATAGATCTTCTGAGGACCCTTCTACTCTATGATCTGGGCAGGAGATCCCTCTCTAGGGGATTTTTATTGCTTCATTTCCGCCATTGTGCTGCTGATAGGACAAAAGGGAAAACCTATTCACATTCTAAACTTTCCTTACATCCTATCAGCAGCATCATAGTGGGGGGAGGAATCTCTTAGATCTTAGGACAGAGCAGGTAGTGCAATTTAGAATGTAAATGTGTTTTCCCTTAGTCCTTTCAGCAGCACCGGACACCCTGTATATTATACAAGAGGGTGGAGTTTAAAGGGTCCTTTGATAGATTGGTTTAATCATGAAAAGTGTGACCTCTCCCAACAGTGGGCAAGAAGGAGAAATCCCCACTACTGTGCTGCTGAAATGACTAAGGGAAAGCAGATTACATTATAAACCATAAACATCGCTTACATCCCATCAGCAGCACCATAGTGGGGGAGGGGGGGGGGCGTGTCTCTTGTACAGATTTTATAGGGGTTGTCCAGGAATAGAAAACCAGAGCTAATTTCTTCCAAAAACAGCACCACCACTCTCCTCTATATGTGTGTGATATGGCAGCTCAGTTACATTGAAGTGAATGGAGACAAGTTGTAATACCACACACAAGGGGTATGGCTGCTTTTTGAAAGAAATTAGCTCTGGTTTTCTATTCCTGGACAACCCCTTTTAGACAAATCTTCCAAAGGGGTGGAGTTTAGAGGGTCCTTTGATACCGCTTAATCAATAATATTTCTTCCTGGTCCATCAGTCATAAACATTTCCTGCCAAGGCCCACAACAGAATTAACCCCTTCCATGCTACAGACCATCGTGGACTTTACTGTTAAACCCTTCACTTACCCAGTCCACCAAGGAATTTATTATAAGGCGTTGTCTGGCAGTATTATGTCAGAAATATATAGCAGTGTTATGTGAGCTCCATTTAGTATGTGTTTTTGGATACTGTATGGAGGTATTATATAGGCATTGAATGGCAGTTTTATATGGGCAGTATGTGTTAGTTTTATTTGCATAATGTTTGACGGTATTATACGGTATATTTGTAGCAGTGTTGGCTCTATATGGTCGTATTATTTGAATACTACACAAATTAATTATTTAGGCACTTTATGCCAGTGTTATTTTGGCACTATGTGGTAGCATTATTTGAACACATGTATGGAAGTTTTATATAAGCATTGTGTGTCAGTGTTTTGCGAGATCTGGTAGAATTATTTTGATAGTGTATGGAGTATTATTTATGTATTGTATGTCATGTGGACACTACGTGGTAGTATTATTTTGATATTGTGTTAGGTATTATACAGGCATTATATGGCAGTATCATTTTGGCACCATGTGGTACTATCCTTTGGATACTGTAATAAGTATTATATAGGCATTGTATGGCAGTGTAATGGGGCCCCATGTAGTATTATATGGATACTGTCTTCAGGTATTATTTAAGGAGTGTATGGAAGTGTTAATTCTGAGAGGACAGTACTATACGGTGACACATCGAGCAGGTGTTCCCTACCTTACTTTTCGCCTTGGGCCCTATCATCTATAGAACCAGTTCTGCCGGTTCCTGCTGCTGAATGTGTTGACTCCAGATTTGGCGGCTCCGGGATCAGTGTGGAGATCTCTGTGTGCAGATCACGTACAGTACAGACGGCTCCGACTCTACACAGAGGAAAAACACCTTGTTAGGGCCAAATGTTCCACCCACGAAGCCCCAACATACACGAGTACTAGGCCCGGCCTGACATTGTGCTGGATACTATACATGAGTACTAGGCCCGGCCTGACATTATACAGGACACTATACATGTATACTAGGCCCGGCCTGACATTATACAGGACACTATACATGAATACTAGGCCCGGCCTGACATTATACAGGACACTATACATGTATACTAGGCCCGGCCTGACATTATACAGGACACTATACATGAATACTAGGCCCGGACTGACATTATATAGGACACTATACATGAGTACTAGGCCCTGCCTGACATTATACAGGACACTATACATGTATACTAGGCCCGGCCTGACATTATACAGGACACTATACATGAATACTAGGCCCGGCCTGACATTATACAGGACACTATACATGAATACTAGGCCCGGCCTGACATTATACAGGACACTATACATGAGTACTAGGCCCGACCTGACATTATACAGGACACTATACATGTATACTAGGCCCGGCCTGACATTATACAGGACACTATACATGTATACTAGGCCCGGCCTGACATTATACAGGACACTATACATGAATACTAGGCCCGGCCTGACATTATACAGGACACCATACATGAGTACTAGGCCCGGCCTGACATTATACAGGACACTATACATGAATACTAGGCCCGGCCTGACATTATACAGGACACTATACATGAGTACTAGGCCCGGCCTGACATTATACATGAGTACTAGGCCCGGCCTGACATTATACAGGACACTATACATGTATACTAGGCCCGGCCTGACATTATACAGGACACTATGCATGAATACTAGGCCCGGCCTGACATTATACAGGACACTATACATGTATACTAGGCCCGGCCTGACATTATACAGGACACTATACATGTATACTAGGCCCGGCCTGACATTATACAGGACACTATACATGAATACTAGGCCCGGCCTGACATTATACAAGACACTATACATGTATAC
Organism: Hyla sarda; assembly: GCF_029499605.1. Taxonomy (NCBI): domain Eukaryota; kingdom Metazoa; phylum Chordata; class Amphibia; order Anura; family Hylidae; genus Hyla; species Hyla sarda. The sequence continues at coordinate 333,464 of NW_026609781.1, forward strand.
TAGGCCCGGCCTGACATTATACAGGACACTATACATGTATACTAGGCCCGGCCTGACATTATACAGGACACTATACATGAATACTAGGCCCGGCCTGACATTATACAGGACACTATACATGAGTACTAGGCCCGACCTGTCATTATACAGGACACTATATATGTATACTAGGCCCGGCCTGACATTATACAGGACACTATACATGAGTACTAGGCCCGGCCTGACATTATACAGGACACTATACATGTATACTAGGCCCGGCCTGACATTATACAGGACACTATACATGAATACTAGGCCCGGCCTGACATTATACAAGACACTATACATGAGTACTAGGCCCGGCCTGACATTATACAGGACACTATACATGAATACTAGGCCCGGCCTGACATTATACAGGACATTATACATGAATACTAGGCCCGGCCTGACATTATACAGGACACTATACATGAGTACTAGGCCCGGCCTGACATTATACAGGACACTATACGTGAGTACTAGGCCCGGCCTGACATTATACAGGACACTATACATGAATACTAGGTCCGGCCTGACATTATACAGGACACTATACATGAATACTAGGCCCGGCCTGACATTATACAGGACACTATACATGTATACTAGGCCCGGCCTGACATTACACAGGACACTATACATGTATACTAGGCCCGGCCTGACATTATACAGGACACTATACATGAATACTAGGCCCGGCCTGACATTATACAGGACACTATACATGAGTACTAGGCCCGGCCTGACATTATACAGGACACTATACATGTATACTAGGCCCGGCCTGACATTATACAGGACACTATACATGAGTACTAGGCCCGGCCTGACATTATACAGGACACTATACATGTATACTAGGCCGGCCTGACATTATACATGAGTACTAGGCCCGGCCTGACATTATACAGGACACTAAACATGAATACTAGGCCCGGCCTGACATTATACATGAGTACTAGGCCCGGCCTGACATTATACAGGACAATATACATGAGTACTAGGCCCGGCCTGACATTATACAGGACACTATACATGTATACTAGGCCGGCCTGACATTATACATGAGTACTAGGCCCGGCCTGACATTATACAGGACACTATACATGTATACTAGGCCCGGCCTGACAATATACAGGACACTATATATGAGTACTAGGCCCGGCCTGACATTATACAGGACACTATACATGTATACTAGGCCCGGCCTGACAATATACAGGACACTATACATGAATACTAGGCCCGGCCTGACATTATACAGGACACTATACATGAATACTAGGCCCGGCCTGACATTATACATGACACTATACATGAATACTAGGCCCGGCCTGACATTATACAGGACACTATACATGTATACTAGGCCCGGCCTGACATTATACAGGACACTATACATGAGTACTAGGCCCGGCCTGACATTATACAGGACACTATACATGTATACTAGGCCCGGCCTGACATTATACAGGACACTATACATGAATACTAGGCCCGGCCTGACATTATACAAGACACTATACATGAGTACTAGGCCCGGCCTGACATTATACAGGACACTATACATGAATACTAGGCCCGGCCTGACATTATACAGGACATTATACATGAATACTAGGCCCGGCCTGACATTATACAGGACACTATACATGAGTACTAGGCCCGGCCTGACATTATACAGGACACTATACGTGAGTACTAGGCCCGGCCTGACATTATACAGGACACTATACATGAATACTAGGTCCGGCCTGACATTATACAGGACACTATACATGAATACTAGGCCCGGCCTGACATTACACAGGACACTATACATGTATACTAGGCCCGGCCTGACATTATACAGGACACTATACATGAATACTAGGCCCGGCCTGACATTATACAGGACACTATACATGAGTACTAGGCCCGGCCTGACATTATACAGGACACTATACATGTATACTAGGCCCGGCCTGACATTATACAGGACACTATACATGAGTACTAGGCCCGGCCTGACATTATACAGGACACTATACATGTATACTAGGCCGGCCTGACATTATACATGAGTACTAGGCCCGGCCTGACATTATACAGGACACTAAACATGAATACTAGGCCCGGCCTGACATTATACAGGACACTATACATGTATACTAGGCCCGACCTGACATTATACATGAGTACTAGGCCCGGCCTGACATTATACAGGACAATATACATGAGTACTAGGCCCGGCCTGACATTATACAGGACACTATACATGTATACTAGGCCCGGCCTGACATTATACATGAGTACTAGGCCCGGCCTGACATTATACAGGACACTATACATGTATACTAGGCCCGGCCTGACAATATACAGGACACTATATATGAGTACTAGGCCAGGCCTGACATTATACAGGACACTATACATGTATACTAGGCCCGGCCTGACATTATACAGGACACTATACATGAGTACTAGGCCCGGCCTGACATTATACAGGACACTATACATGAGTACTAGGCCCGGCCTAACATTATACAGGACACTATACATGAGTACTAGGCCCGGCCTGACATTATACAGGACACTATACGTGAGTACTAGGCCCAGCCTGACATTATACAGGACACTATACATGAATACTAGGCCCGGCCTGACATTATACAGGACACTATACATGTATACTAGGCCCGGCCTGACATTATACAGGACACTATACATGTATACTAGGCCCGGCCTGACATTATACAGGACATTATACATGAATACTAGGCCCGGCCTGACATTATACAAGACACTATACATGAGTACTAGGCCCGGCCTGACATTATACAGGACACTATACATGAATACTAGGCCCGGCCTGACATTATACAGGACATTATACATGAATACTAGGCCCGGCCTGACATTATACAGGACACTATACATGAGTACTAGGCCCGGCCTGACATTATACAGGACACTATACGTGAGTACTAGGCCCGGCCTGACATTATACAGGACACTATACATGAATACTAGGTCCGGCCTGACATTATACAGGACACTATACATGAATACTAGGTCCGGCCTGACATTATACAGGACACTATACATGTATACTAGGCCCGGCCTGACAATATACAGGACACTATATATGAGTACTAGGCCCGGCCTGACATTATACATGACACTATACATGAGTACTAGGCCCGGCCTGACATTATACAGGACACTATACATGTATACTAGGCCGGCCTGACATTATACATGAGTACTAGGCCCGGCCTGACATTATACAGGACACTAAACATGAATACTAGGCCCGGCCTGACATTATACATGAGTACTAGGCCCGGCCTGACATTATACAGGACAATATACATGAGTACTAGGCCCGGCCTGACATTATACAGGACACTATACATGTATACTAGGCCGGCCTGACATTATACATGAGTACTAGGCCCGGCCTGACATTATACAGGACACTATACATGTATACTAGGCCCGGCCTGACAATATACAGGACACTATATATGAGTACTAGGCCAGGCCTGACATTATACAGGACACTATACATGTATACTAGGCCCGGCCTGACATTATACATGACACTATACATGTATACTAGGCCCGGCCTGACATTATACAGGACACTATACATGAGCACTAGGCCCGGCCTGACATTACACAGGACACTATACATGTATACTAGGTCCGGCCTGACATTATACAGGACACTATACATGTATACTAGGCCCGGCCTGACATTATACATGAGTACTAGGCCCGGCCTGACATTATACAGGACACTATACATGAATACTAGGCCCGGCCTGACACTATACAGGACACTATACATGAGTACTAGGCCCGGCCTGACATTATACAGGACACTATACATGTATACTAGGCCCGGCCTGACATTATACAGGACACTATACATGTATACTAGGCCCGGCCTGACATTATACAGGACACTATACATGTATACTAGGCCCGGCCTGACATTATACAGGACACTAAACATGAATACTAGGCCCGGCCTGACATTATACATGAGTACTAGGCCCGGCCTGACATTATACAGGACACTATACATGAGTACTAGGCCCGGCCTGACATTATACAGGACACTATACATGAATACTAGGCCCGGCCTGACATTATACAGAACACTATACATGTATACTAGGCCCGGCCTGACATAATACAGGTCACTATACATGAATACTAGGCCCGGCCTGACATTATACAGGACACTATACATGTATACTAGGCCCGGCCTGACATTATACAGGACACTATACAGGAGTACTAGGCCCGACCTGTCATTATACAGAACACTATACATGAGTACTAGGCCCGGCCTGACATTATACAGGACACTATACATGTATACTAGGCCCGGCCTGACATTATACAGGACACTATACATGAGTACTAGGCCCGGCCTGACATTATACAGGACACTATACATGAATACTAGGCCCGGCCTGACATTATACAGAACAATATACATGTATACTAGGCCCGGCCTGACATTATACAGGTCACTATACATGAATACTAGGCCCGGCCTGACATTATACAGGACACTATACATGTATACTAGGCCCGGCCTGACATTATACAGGACACTATACAGGAGTACTAGGCCCGACCTGTCATTATACAGAACACTATACATGAGTACTAGGCCCGGCCTGACATTATACAGGACACTATACATGTATACTAGGCCCAGCCTTACATTATACAGGACACTATACATGAGTACTAGGCCCGGCCTGACATTATACAGGACACTATACATGTATACTAGGCCCGGCCTGACATTATACAGGACACTATACATGTATACTAGGCCCGGCCTGACATTATACAGGACACTATACATGAATACTAGGCCCGGCCTGACATTATACAGGACACTATACATGTATACTAGGCCCGGCCTGACATTATACAGGACACTATACATGTATACTAGGCCCGGCCTGACATTATACAGGACACTATACATGAATACTAGGCCCGGCCTGACATTATACAGGACACCGTACATGAGTACTAGGCCCGGCCTGACATTATACAGGACACTATACATGAGTAATAGGCCCGGCCTGACATTATACAGGACACTAAACATGTATACTAGGCCCAACCTGACATTATACAGGACACTATACATGAATACTAGGCCCGGCCTGACATTATACAGGACACTATACATGTATACTAGGCCCGGCCTGACACTATACAGGACACTATGCATGAATACTAGGCCCGGCCTGACATTATACAGGACACTATACATGTATACTAGGCCCGGCCTGACACTATACAGGACACTATACATGAATACTAGGCCCGGCCTGACATTATACAGGACACTATACATGTATACTAGGCCCGGCCTGACATTATACAGGACACTATACATGAATACTAGGCCCAGCCTGACATTATACAGGACACTATACATGAATACTAGGCCCGGCCTGACACTATACAGGACACTATGCATGAATACTAGGCCCGGCCTGACATTATACAGGACACTATACATGAATACTAGGCCCGGCCTGACATTATACATCAGTACTAGGCCCGGCCTGACATTATACAGGACACTTTACATGTATACTAGGCCCGGCCTGACATTATACATGACACTATACATGAATACTAGGCCCGGCCTGACATTATACAGGACACTATACATGTATACTAGGCCCGGCCTGACATTATACAGGACACTATACATGAGTACTAGGCCCGGCCTGACATTATACAGGACACTATACATGAATACTAGGCCCAGCCTGACATTATACAGGACACTATACATGAATACTAGGCCCGGCCTGACATTATACAGAACACTATACATGAATACTAGGCCCGGCCTGACATTATACAGGACACTATACATGAGCACTAGGCCCGGCCTGACATTATACAGGACACTATACATGTATACTAGGCCCAGCCTGACATTATACAGGACACTATACATGTATACTAGGCCCGGCCTGACATTATACATGAGTACTAGGCCCGGCCTGACATTATACAGGACACTAAACATGAATACTAGGCCCGGCCTGACATTATACAGGACACTATACATGTATACTAGGCCCGGCCTGACATTATACATGAGTACTAGGCCCGGCCTGACATTATACAGGACAATATACATGAGTACTAGGCCCGGCCTGACATTATACAGGACACTATACATGTATACTAGGCCCGGCCTGACATTATACATGAGTACTAGGCCCGGCCTGACATTATACAGGACACTATACATGTATACTAGGCCCGGCCTGACAATATACAGGACACTATATATGAGTACTAGGCCAGGCCTGACATTATACAGGACACTATACATGTATACTAGGCCTGGCCTGACATTATACAGGACACTATACATGAGTACTAGGCCCGGCCTGACATTATACAGGACACTATACATGAGTACTAGGCCCGGCCTAACATTATACAGGACACTATACATGAGTACTAGGCCCGGCCTGACATTATACAGGACACTATACGTGAGTACTAGGCCCAGCCTGACATTATACAGGACACTATACATGAATACTAGGCCCGGCCTGACATTATACAGGACACTATACATGTATACTAGGCCCGGCCTGACATTATACAGGACACTATACATGTATACTAGGCCCGGCCTGACATTATACAGGACATTATACATGAATACTAGGCCCGGCCTGACATTATACAAGACACTATACATGAGTACTAGGCCCGGCCTGACATTATACAGGACACTATACATGAATACTAGGCCCGGCCTGACATTATACAGGACATTATACATGAATACTAGGCCCGGCCTGACATTATACAGGACACTATACATGTATACTAGGCCCGGCCTGACATTATACAGGACACTATACAGGAGTACTAGGCCCGACCTGTCATTATACAGAACACTATACATGAGTACTAGGCCCGGCCTGACATTATACAGGACACTATACATGTATACTAGGCCCAGCCTTACATTATACAGGACACTATACATGAGTACTAGGCCCGGCCTGACATTATACAGGACACTATACATGTATACTAGGCCCGGCCTGACATTATACAGGACACTATACATGTATACTAGGCCCGGCCTGACATTATACAGGACACTATACATGAATACTAGGCCCGGCCTGACATTATACAGGACACTATACATGTATACTAGGCCCGGCCTGACATTATACAGGACACTATACATGTATACTAGGCCCGGCCTGACATTATACAGGACACTATACATGAATACTAGGCCCGGCCTGACATTATACAGGACACCGTACATGAGTACTAGGCCCGGCCTGACATTATACAGGACACTATACATGAGTAATAGGCCCGGCCTGACATTATACAGGACACTAAACATGTATACTAGGCCCAACCTGACATTATACAGGACACTATACATGAATACTAGGCCCGGCCTGACATTATACAGGACACTATACATGTATACTAGGCCCGGCCTGACACTATACAGGACACTATGCATGAATACTAGGCCCGGCCTGACATTATACAGGACACTATACATGTATACTAGGCCCGGCCTGACACTATACAGGACACTATACATGAATACTAGGCCCGGCCTGACATTATACAGGACACTATACATGTATACTAGGCCCGGCCTGACATTATACAGGACACTATACATGAATACTAGGCCCAGCCTGACATTATACAGGACACTATACATGAATACTAGGCCCGGCCTGACACTATACAGGACACTATGCATGAATACTAGGCCCGGCCTGACATTATACAGGACACTATACATGAATACTAGGCCCGGCCTGACATTATACATCAGTACTAGGCCCGGCCTGACATTATACAGGACACTTTACATGTATACTAGGCCCGGCCTGACATTATACATGACACTATACATGAATACTAGGCCCGGCCTGACATTATACAGGACACTATACATGTATACTAGGCCCGGCCTGACATTATACAGGACACTATACATGAGTACTAGGCCCGGCCTGACATTATACAGGACACTATACATGAATACTAGGCCCAGCCTGACATTATACAGGACACTATACATGAATACTAGGCCCGGCCTGACATTATACAGAACACTATACATGAATACTAGGCCCGGCCTGACATTATACAGGACACTATACATGAGCACTAGGCCCGGCCTGACATTATACAGGACACTATACATGTATACTAGGCCCAGCCTGACATTATACAGGACACTATACATGTATACTAGGCCCGGCCTGACATTATACATGAGTACTAGGCCCGGCCTGACATTATACAGGACACTAAACATGAATACTAGGCCCGGCCTGACATTATACAGGACACTATACATGTATACTAGGCCCGGCCTGACATTATACATGAGTACTAGGCCCGGCCTGACATTATACAGGACAATATACATGAGTACTAGGCCCGGCCTGACATTATACAGGACACTATACATGTATACTAGGCCCGGCCTGACATTATACATGAGTACTAGGCCCGGCCTGACATTATACAGGACACTATACATGTATACTAGGCCCGGCCTGACAATATACAGGACACTATATATGAGTACTAGGCCAGGCCTGACATTATACAGGACACTATACATGTATACTAGGCCCGGCCTGACATTATACAGGACACTATACATGAGTACTAGGCCCGGCCTGACATTATACAGGACACTATACATGAGTACTAGGCCCGGCCTAACATTATACAGGACACTATACATGAGTACTAGGCCCGGCCTGACATTATACAGGACACTATACGTGAGTACTAGGCCCAGCCTGACATTATACAGGACACTATACATGAATACTAGGCCCGGCCTGACATTATACAGGACACTATACATGTATACTAGGCCCGGCCTGACATTATACAGGACACTATACATGTATACTAGGCCCGGCCTGACATTATACAGGACATTATACATGAATACTAGGCCCGGCCTGACATTATACAAGACACTATACATGAGTACTAGGCCCGGCCTGACATTATACAGGACACTATACATGAATACTAGGCCCGGCCTGACATTATACAGGACATTATACATGAATACTAGGCCCGGCCTGACATTATACAGGACACTATACATGAGTACTAGGCCCGGCCTGACATTATACAGGACACTATACGTGAGTACTAGGCCCGGCCTGACATTATACAGGACACTATACATGAATACTAGGTCCGGCCTGACATTATACAGGACACTATACATGAATACTAGGTCCGGCCTGACATTATACAGGACACTATACATGTATACTAGGCCCGGCCTGACAATATACAGGACACTATATATGAGTACTAGGCCCGGCCTGACATTATACATGACACTATACATGAGTACTAGGCCCGGCCTGACATTATACAGGACACTATACATGTATACTAGGCCGGCCTGACATTATACATGAGTACTAGGCCCGGCCTGACATTATACAGGACACTAAACATGAATACTAGGCCCGGCCTGACATTATACATGAGTACTAGGCCCGGCCTGACATTATACAGGACAATATACATGAGTACTAGGCCCGGCCTGACATTATACAGGACACTATACATGTATACTAGGCCGGCCTGACATTATACATGAGTACTAGGCCCGGCCTGACATTATACAGGACACTATACATGTATACTAGGCCCGGCCTGACAATATACAGGACACTATATATGAGTACTAGGCCAGGCCTGACATTATACAGGACACTATACATGTATACTAGGCCCGGCCTGACATTATACATGACACTATACATGTATACTAGGCCCGGCCTGACATTATACAGGACACTATACATGAGCACTAGGCCCGGCCTGACATTACACAGGACACTATACATGTATACTAGGTCCGGCCTGACATTATACAGGACACTATACATGTATACTAGGCCCGGCCTGACATTATACATGAGTACTAGGCCCGGCCTGACATTATACAGGACACTATACATGAATACTAGGCCCGGCCTGACACTATACAGGACACTATACATGAGTACTAGGCCCGGCCTGACATTATACAGGACACTATACATGTATACTAGGCCCGGCCTGACATTATACAGGACACTATACATGTATACTAGGCCCGGCCTGACATTATACAGGACACTATACATGTATACTAGGCCCGGCCTGACATTATACAGGACACTAAACATGAATACTAGGCCCGGCCTGACATTATACAGGACACTATACATGAGTACTAGGCCCGGCCTGACATTATACAGGACACTATACATGAGTACTAGGCCCGGCCTGACATTATACAGGACACTATACATGAATACTAGGCCCGGCCTGACATTATACAGAACACTATACATGTATACTAGGCCCGGCCTGACATAATACAGGACACTATACATGAATACTAGGCCCGGCCTGACATTATACAGGACACTAAACATGAATACTAGGCCCGGCCTGACATTATACAGGACACTATACATGAGTACTAGGCCCGGCCTGACATTATACAGGACACTATACATGAGTACTAGGCCCGGCCTGACATTATACAGGACACTATACATGAATACTAGGCCCGGCCTGACATTATACAG